>NC_143587.1:65276377-65558877 GCF_048544385.1 Mastigoproctus giganteus
ACCTGATGTTGAGGAAAGGGTGTTAGAAAGAACATCCTATAACACATAACATCTGTAAAATCCTGTAGTGTTGAAACCAAAAATTAAAAATGTATTATCTTATGTTTAATAAAACCACTCTTAGCAAAGGATTCACATTTTTTTGCTAAACTAGTGCTCCCATAGTCAGTGGCGGATCTTAACAGAAAATGTGCATTATCTCGAAAACGGTTCATTTGCAGCCTGATGTTCACTGGGACTTTTTTTGCTTATTTTAGTTTGTACTTTTCACCTTTAAATTATTGACCACCATTTTTGAAACACCCTGTATAGTCTCCAGCATTTGTGGGTAGTACAGTTGATATAAGTACCAGGCAGAAAGAACTAAAGTTTGAATCCTGTCAATAACATGACAGGATTCAAATTCCTCCCTGCACCAGGTAGAAAGACTTGAGTCAGTTGGTCTCAGGCAAGGGTTACATGTTTTCTGCTTCTGGAAGCTTGGGTTTTTCATCCAAAATGTGTTCTGTAGCAAATTGACCACAGGACACATGTAATTTACAGAAAAAATATATAGTGCAATATAGTCTAACTTGCTGATGCACCTAAAATCCAACATAAGTAGGTTTTAAAAATCTGGGCAGTACATTGAATAGAACTTGTTTAACTTGCATGTACGGATGCATGAAAATTTTTTTCATTTAGCATTTTTAATTTTTGCTTGTCTTTCAAAATGACCAGTTATTTCTATATATAAATAACAATTAACACAAGCAGCAGGAGATACAAAAATGGATACTTACTATGTTTTTGTACTGTAATTTGCATGCTATCATGACCAAATTCATTCCACACAGAACAGTTATACTGACCAAAATCATCTTCATCAGCATTATGAATAACTAGCAAGTTTCTGACTCCATCTGCTACTGCTTCTTCTACAATCTCATAGCCCTCACTGTTGTCGATGTCAACATGCTATTTAAAAATGATTGCTACTTAAGTATGAAAGACAATTTGATATCAAACACTGCCACCTATTATCTTAGTTTACTGAACTAATGCAAAAATACACTTTTCAACAATATACTTAAAAAAACAGCAATAACAAAACTGTAAACAGTCTCATAAATAATCACCATCTTCTGTATAGAAAATGGTGATAATTTATGTATTTAAGTATATAATTTATAATTTATGAGAATGTTTATTCAATTACTGGGGTGAGACATTTCTTAAATCCTTAATCCAATAAGCATGCTGCTGAGTCCCATTCAACATTAACTTAAAGTGTGAGTTTCAATTTTAATATGCTTCCTGTATGGTCTTCAATTTTTATTTTCCTCTCTGTTTTTTAAATAATTATTTTATTTTGAAGATCATGTTGTTTTAATTGGAAAAAAAATACAAAAAGAAACTGTTCCAATCATGCATTTATTTTATACAGTTGCCTTCAACTTCATAAAGTACCCTATTCTCTCAAAAGAATCCAAACACCAGCAACTTTCAATAAAATGAGTGTTTATTCAAGAAAATAATAAATATATGCCCAGCTCTGGACTTAATAGTAGCCATGATCCTTCTGGGAATACTTTTGACTATTCTTAAATTGTAAGTAGCTCAAACATTATATAGGGAGCTGGGTGGTGGTACTCAAAGGAGAATAAGTAACAGTCATCCCTCAATTTGCACAGTTTTTTATTGTGCAGTTTTGCTATTGCAAGGTCAGGTATTTACTACCAAAACTTTATATTGTGTGGCAAGGTTCGCTACCTGTGCAATTTTTGTTTATGAAGCTTTGAAAATAGGAATGAAGAGCAGCTTTTGAAAATTTGTTTTTTTTTTTTTTTTTGTTTTTTTTTTTTTTTTTTACATGATTGAAGATGTCATTGAAGGAGAAACACATTTCACCATAATAACATAAAATCCCACAGAATTCCAGCTGTCAGTATTATTGAAAATGCAATAAGATCGAGTTTACTACCTGTTTATCATTAGAATGCACTAACAGAAAAGTCCAATAAATTGGAAAGTGCAAATTGTTTTTATTGTTCTATAGTCGTGACCTCCAGAAATGTGCTCTAGAAATACATCAAAGGCATTCAAAACTGATTCTTATAATGAAACAAAGCAATAAATGGTGGTGCGTTTTCTGGTTATTTTTGAAACAACTTCCTAATTCGGGAACCCCCTTCATCAGTTATCCTACGTTAGCTGTTCAGACAGAATCTTTTTCTGGTTTGCGCAATGTAAAGTATTTTAATCAGTAAGCATTGCTTTTGCTGATTTAATATTTCTTGTCTATATAAAGTGTGTGTTTAATTAGTGCTTAAAATGAAGAAAGCTACAACAAAAAACAATTTTAAATTTAGAGGAAAAATTAAAAATTGCTAAGCAATTAAAATGGTGAAAAGGTTGTGACATTGCCTCTTAGTTCAGATATTATTTGTGCCAAAGCTCTGCAAATTTTTAATTGCTTACAAGAAGAAGAAGCAGTCCATCTAATGCTTTTTTTTTTTTTTTTTTGGTAGTTGTTGGCGCATAGGCTTCTGTGGCCATAATGCACCTCCCAAGGTTTTTGCAGTACTTTGATCCAAGCCCGAGGCGGGAATCGAACCCGCGACCTTTGGGTTGCCAGGCAGGCACTTTACCCACCCGGCTAGCCCAAGTCGGCATCCATCTAATGCAGCCGTCTTTCAGGGCAGTAAGGGATGGTTTGAAAATTTAAAAAAAAAAAATGTCAGTCTTCACAATCCAAAATTAACGGGCAAAGCAGCCAGTGCAGATACAGAAGCTGCTTCTTTGTATCCGAAAACTTTAAAGGATGTTATTGCGACTGAAGACTATCTAAAAAGTCAAGTGTTTAATGCTGATGAGACTGGCTTATTTTGGAAGCGTTTGCCAAGCTGAACATTAATTTCAAAAGAAGAGAAAACCACCCCAGGTTTCAAAGCTGCAAAAGATAGGTTAACACTTTTGTTATGTGGCAATGCAGAGGGTGACTTTAAGTGTAAACCGCTTCTAATTTATACTTCAGAAAATCCTTGTGCTTTTAAAGAAATATCAAAAAGCTCCTTACCAATTCATTGGAAATTGAGCAAAACAGCCTAAATGACAGGTAAAATCTTCAAGGATTGGTTTTTAAATTGCTTTTGCATCCAAACAAAAAGATATTGCCTGAAGAAGACCATAGCATTTAAAATCTTGCTCATTCTTGACAATGCACCCAGTCATCCTGCACATTTGCTTGATCTGCACCCAAATGTGAAAGTTACCTTTCTTCCAGCAAATACAAGTTTGTTAATTCAGTTGATGGACTAAGGTATTATAGCTTTCTTTAAACTTTATTACCTAAGATCTTTTTTACAATTGGAAAAAGCTACTGATGAAATAGGCAGTCTTTCAATTCGAGATTATCGGCAGAATTATAACATTCTTTATGCTGTCAAAAATACTGAATTCGCATGGGGTGAAGTTAAGAACTCAACAATGAATGCAGTGTGAAAAAGCTGTGGCACAAAGGTGCACTACAGAAGCCACGGTCGAAATGCCAGAAGTAGTTGAGATTGTGAAAATTGCAAAATGATTAGCAGAAAGGGATTTGAAGAACTGGTACCAGCAGATATCACAGAGGTCCTTGAATCTCATAGAGAACAATTATCAGTGGACAATATTTTTTCGCAATGTGAAGAAGAAGATAAAAAAAATGATAAAAACAAAGATGCACACAAAAATTTGACCGCAAAGAGACTAGCTGAGTTTTAAGACTTGCAAATCAGTTTAGCCAAGAAGTTCTGGATATGGATCGTAATTTGGAGAGGAGTTTAAATTTTCACAGAACTTTATCATTAGCTTTAGTTCCTTTATGAAGAAATTTTTAGAGAAAAACAGTATGCTTCTAAGCAAACAATTTTAACTAATTTTTTTCAAAAAAGTACCATGTCTTGGCCATGTCTGTTATATAGGGAGATGTCATATACAGAGACTGCAACCAAGCAGGCACCATTACTTGAATTCCATTAAGTAGACAATTTATTATTAAAATAAAATGCATGATTGCTGAATAATCTTTCAACAGTGCAACATTATTATTGCACTTAGGTACTCTCAGCTTAGTGTGATATTTCCAAATTAAATTTAAATGGAAATCATGCATCAGGCTATAGCAACAAAGCAAAGAGTTCAACGTGGTGCAAGTGTTGTAGCTCACAGGAGAACTGAAGAGAGAAGTTCTCCTATGAATCACAGTATTACAAAATATGCAAACTGTTCAATATTTGTGGAGCTATCTGAAACAGGATATGATACAATCAAAGAGGATGTGTGTGTGCAATGGCAGAAAACACTCATCCCACATGACTCTATTGTGAGGGAAATGTGAAATACACTGTGCAAAAAGGATAGGTGAAATAGGACTACAGTATGCCTGCAGGGGGCAAAAGTTAATGATGTTGTAGAGTAGTTATCTTTCATGGGCACAAAAGGTGATACTGTTGTACGTGTCACTAATCATATTAAGAATAGAAATATGAGGATTTACTTAACAAGTACAGGGAAACGTTGAAATCAATTTGGCACTGGAGACTGTGCAAGGATTGTGAGGTAGGATTTTTATGAGCTCAGTCTGTGCTTCTATAATTTAAATACACTGCTCGACAAAATTAATAGAACAAAATGCTTTTCATGAATATTTTATTGCTAAGTGTCATTGAAGGTGAATATTTGATAAAATATGCATCCTGCCATGCAAATTCCAAGTATCAAATAGAAATCAATCTACCACCTTACACAGCTGCACATTATGCAAAATTATTCATGCCTATAAAAACACAAGGGTTGTGACCACATCATTTCATTCCTGTTTTAGCTTGCTCGGTGGGATAGCCACATCTCCAGTACTCAAGATGGCAAGTCATCGTTGTTTAGATGATTCTTTGAGATAGCTGGACATTGGATGACTTGAAGCAGGGAAGTTGCAGGTGGGTGGCATGATGGCTTTATGTGTCATGCAGTGTCATATTGGCACTATGGAAGCAGTTTCAGGAGATAGGAACCATTACAAGAAAAGCTGGTCAAGGTTATCTGAGGACTACATCAACCAGAAAAGACCACTATCTGCTAACAGCAAGGTGGAACCCTACGATGTCCTGTTATCGACTGTATTTTGAGGTTGCTGCAGCCACAGGCGAAAACATTTCTAACCGGAATTGTTAAGAAGGCTCAATTCAAGTAGACTCTACACAAGGAAGCCAATGGTTTGTATCCCATTAACCACAAACCACCACAGAGCTAGTTGAAACTGGTACCATGAACACGTAATTTGGAGCCCTGACAAATGGCATAAAGTTCTGTTCTCTGATGAGTCCCATTTTAGCCTACACACAAGATTCTAGATGTTATTTCATCTGGAGATGAGGAATGTGGTACCATCCTTCCAACACCAGAGAAAGGGACACTTATGTTGGGGTGGGATTCTCATGTGGGTCAGAATAATTATCAATGGCTGCACCCTCTTCATTTCTGATCAGGGTACCGTAACTGCACAAAGGTACTGAGAACAGATCCTCAAATCCTATGTGTGACTTTTTAGGGGTACGGTTGGCCCAGATTTTCTTTCCATGCATGACAATGCCACTGCACATAGAGCTTAAGTAGTGAAGGAATATCTTGAAACTGAAGACATCCAACGACTGCTGTAGCCACACGATCACAAGACTTAAATCCGACTGAACATTTGTGGGACCTCTTAGACTGCATTGCATTGCATTGCATTGCATGCTGACAGCCAACTCCTTGGTCACTTGGTGAACTAAGGTCTGCACTGGTGAAAGAATGGGATTTGTTGCCACAGAACCTTAGACACCCTTATATCAAGCATGGTTCATTGCTGTCAGGCCTGTTTAGCCATTGGAGGGGCTTATACACTATACTGATGTCATGTGACGAGATTTTTGAGCATCCTGTATCAATTTCTGTAATGTGACCCTTTTAGAAATTCTTATACACCCCTATTATAAATGTTCCTTATACCTGTCTGAAGTTTTTCACTGTCTCCTCATTTCGTCGTTATTCTGTGGTGCACCACCATACCAAATTTTATCCCACTTCATCGCAAGCTGCAAGAGTTACACCATGTTTTTTACATGTTCTGTTAATTTTCTCGAGCAGCAAAGAAAAGGTATAGTGTTAATTGTGATGTGGCTCTGGGGGTTCCCCCAACTCTGCAGCATAGAAAGGGTACAAGAATATTTGCTGATGCTATCGAGGCAGGAAAACTGTGGGCTGGAAAACTGCTAGTTGGGGAGATACACAAACTAATAGTTTAACAGCAGTTATAGGCAGAGGTGAAACTGATTTTTGCTCTGCTTCTTTACTAGCAGAAAACAGGCACACATATCCTTGCTTGTACACTAATGCCAGAAGTATAGTAAATAAATTTGAGGAATTTGAGTACTGGTTAGGTCATCCAAAGTTAACATTGTAGGGATATAAAAAACACAGTACCACTCAGTCTTAAGGGATGCAGAATTTCAATATTGGAAGTACATTACAGAAAGGACATAGTGTATAGTATTAATTGTCAAGCAGCACTGGGCATCCCCAGCAACTCCACTTACAGAATGGACAGACAGAACAAGAAGTGGGGGGGAGTTGCATTCTTGGTTAAGAAGCATATAGATTCTAAGGCAGATCACCCAATTGATATAGTTGGCTGTGTAATATTGAGTCAGTTTGGTGTGAAATAAGCACTGGAAAAAAAAAAAAAAAAATCAGGATAGGAGTATATTATAAACCAAATGACTGATGGGTACAATGAACTATACAGACAAATAGAGTGAGCCAGCAAATCAGAATGCCTTATAATGGGCGAGTTTAACTTTCCAGATATTGACCGGAACTTGTGGGCTCATTACTCACACAGTAGTAGAACCTTTCTGGATTTCATGACTGCTTTCTCTACACCAGCAAGTTAGAAGGGAAACAAGAAAAAGCAATGCAGTCAGTCCTCGTAAACCACGATAGTTGTGTTCCTAGAAACCCTCGTGCAATGCAAAATTGTGCAATATAAACAACAAGCCCTATGGGAAAAATAGGGTTAGGTGCCGACCACCCAAGATTAAACATGCATTTGTAACCAAGACATTACCAAACACAATAAATTATTGTAATAAAATACTTATGTATTTTATTACGACTATTATGTAATAAAATATTGCTAATGCTTTTGCTTCTATCGTAAGCAAACTTGTTTTTTGTTTGATTTTCTATCGAAATAGATGACAGCCATTCCATCTCTTCCAATTCTTTGTGTCTTGATCTAATGGATTTTAATTACACTTTGAGTTGTTCCTGCTATGAAAGTTGTTTTTATGCATCTTTCTAATTCTCGGCGTTGCCTCATTTAGGCTTGTAGCACGTGCAATATCACATGCATGCTCATTTTCATTTCACTCAAAGCGTTTCACAATTTCATATTTTTTTTCTCTATCAACAGAGGCGGACTGGCCATAAGCCTTACCGGGGAAACCCCGGTGGGCCAGAGGTCAGTGTGATTTTGGCCATAAACCATAGTATGAGGCCACTATAAATTTTCCCGGGTAAGAATTTTTGCCCCAGTCCGCCTCTGTTTATCGATATTGCTTTTCTTTTTCTCTCTGAATCTGCAGTGTCTTCACCAGGATGCTTCCTTTTTACACCTTTTAAGTATTTTACTCATTTTTAGGGAATAAAGCACAATTACGAAACGAGGAGGCACGCTTGATACACATAAACAAAGCTGCGCACGTGTAGCAACTGAATAAACAATACCGTATAGACAGAGATACACTATTAACACCTTACATTTTACTAAAGTACATTTCTGGGGGATTACTACCATAAAACAATTTCCAGTTGCGTTTCTGCTAGTGGAATCTGTTATAAACTGGTAGTAAACTCGGTCTAATTGCATTTGCGATAATACCGATAGCTGGAATTGTGTGGGTTTTTACCTTATTATGGTGAAATGTGTTTCCCCTTCACTGATATAAAAAAAACATAAAATACATTTTCAGAATCTTCTCTTCATTCCTATCGTGTTGCGTTCAGTTGGGGGGTGATTCCGTGTTCGACTGCCATTTCTTGTAAACACAAAGGTGGATCACGCAAAAGCGAATTCGGTTCGTGTTATATACAATATTGTTCCCCTATTTATAAATCGCGTATGATTGAATTCATGTAGTGTAAACACGTGTTATACGAGGACTGACTGTTCCTAATCTGATTATCAGCAATTACTCTTCCTGCATTAAGAACCTCACATAAAAGAACCTCTGTGTCTAAAATGATTACACTTTTCTTCAACCACCCCAATGCTTGCATAATTGCATATATGTGCTTATTGTCTTGTATTTTTTGAATCATTTCATCCAAAACCTTAAGTGTTTTCTTCAGTGCACACAGATTCTGGTCTTCCACTCCATGGCTGGTTACAAACGTCAGTGACCCCTCCTAAAAATGCTCAAGCCATCTACAAACACTGCTTATATCAATAGCATCTTGTGTACTTTCTTAAATTTTTCATTAATATGGACAGCTGAGTTTTCTCCTGATTTGAAAATGAACTCTACCACTGACCATAGTCAGAAACGGAAATCAGTTTGACTGTTCATAACTTCATATCTGTAATAGACAGAAACTTTTATTTTATCATGTTTATATCTTAATATCTATAGTTAGAAATATATGAAACATCATGATGCTAACTCAATTACAAAATTTCTTTTTGCCCAAGAGGCATTACTTATGATATACAGACCTGAGAATTCCTTGACCATAAAATTCTTGTAGGAGGAGGCACAGATGTAATTAAACATTCTACTTTTACAACTTCTCCTACTACTCCATACTGAACAGGTGAGCTTTTAACTTTGGGTGGACCTATATTTAGGAATAAAGGGAAGAAAATCATTTATAATTCCTGGGTTGTATACCATAATAAAATTAATACAAAAACCAACAGTTTTCCATTTCTGTAAATACTATATATAGATATCTATATCACATACTAAATAAGAATACTTAATATCACTACAATAAACAGTACATCTAACAAAAAAGTAATAAAATTGCCTTCAACTCATTCTATTAAATATGCTTTAAAACATATATATTAACAAATTAGTGTAATAAGTTAGTGCTTAAGCATCATTTCTATACAGTGAACCAACTCTGCACGATCAGGTGCATTTGTCATATCCTATCTGTTTTTTTGTTGTTTTTTTTTATCTCTCCACTACCACTTCACGTTTTAACCCATTATTATATTTCATATTTCATATATATACACATATAAGTTTGTATTATTATATTTAATAAAGTACGGATAAATGGATGTGAAAATTACACAGAGTGCCAGTAACTAGAAGGGTGAGGATAGTAGACAAGGAAGTGTAGTAGATAAGTGAAAGAATGTTAATATCCTAAAAGTTATGATGAATTAAGAAAATTATGTGCTGAATTACAAAGCCAATAGAAGGTGGGCGAACAGTAAAGAAAATTAGTACAGTAAAATACAAATAAAACAAAAATAAAAATAATAAAATAAAAATAAATAGTGGTACAGCTGTCATCAGATGTGAGGGAAAACATATTTGGATAAAGGTCGAATATAGGTAAGGCAAATATACAGAATCTGATGTCAGCTGAAGTAAATATTGATACATATTAGGCAATTTCATCAGGGGACTACACCTGACTATGTATCAGAAACTGCGTTTCTATATTTGTCCATAGTAGTAGAAGAAAGGTGAAAGGCCAAAAAGCAACAAAAATGTAATTAGCACATTCTAATACAGTATGGACAAGGTAGTCCCAATACTACCTTGTGTGGGACTACCTTGTCCATACTGTATTAGAATGTGTTGATTACACTTTTGTTGTTTTTTGCCTTTCAGCTTTCTTCTATTACTATAGACAAATATAGAAATGCAGTTCCTGATACATGGTGAGGTGTAGTCCCCTGATGAAATTACCTGATCATGTATCAATATTTATGTCAGCTGACTTGAGTTTCTACATTTGCCTTACCTATATTCGACCTTTATCCAAATGTTTCCCCTCACATCTGGGCGCCTCCGTAGCCACGTGCAGCAGTGCGTAGCACATGCTTCTTGATTAGACCGGGGTTCGAGCCAGTGACCACCAAATAAGGAGAATGCAGAAAGGTCAGAGAATGACCACCGCACATCCCCAGAGCAATATGGTCTTAGTTGCTAATGCTCCTAAAAACCGAAATAACAATAACAACAACCCTCACAGCTGTACCACTATTTATTTTATTTGTATTTTACTGTACTAATTTTACTTTACTGTTCACCCACATTCTATTGGCTTTGTAATTCAGCCCATAAGTTTCTAATTCATCATAACTTTTAGGATATTAACATTCTTTCACCTATCTACTACACTTCCTTTTCTGCTATCCTCACCCTTCTAGTTACTGGCTGTGCAATTTTCACATCCATTTATGCACACTTTATTCAATATATTAATACAAACTTATATATACTCTTGCATCCTTTAATGCGGCTTTGCGCTTTTAGGTGCATCTGTCATACCTGACTTAACTGAAACTACTTCATCAACTGAAAACCTTTTTTCATCTACTGTAACTTAAAAAAAAAAAAAAAAAAAAAAAAAATTACATTTAATACACACACATATATATACATACATACATATATATATATATATATACACCGATGAGCCAAAAAATTATGACCAGCAAGCTGTTATGCAAATCAAAGCAACTGCAGGTGAACTTCGATGAGTGCACGGGTTAGGACATGGTATAAAAAATACCTGATACTGAGCTACGTTAATCAGTGTTACTCTTGTTCTTCAGATGGGAAAGGCAGCGGACTTAAGCGAGTTTGACAAAGGCCAACTTGTAATGGCCAGATGACTGGGTCAGAGCATATCCCAAACGGCACAGCTGGTGGGGGTGCTCACGGTCAGCCGTGGTTAGTACCTACCGAAAGTGGTCCGAGGGCGACTGTGGTGCAACTAGCCGGTAATTGGAATGCTGGTGACAGCAGTAATGTGTCACGACACACAGTACATTGAACCCTGCTGAAAATGGGGCTGTGTAGCCGCAAGTCACTCTGAGTGCCCATGCTAACCACGGTTCACTGGGAACAGCAGCTACAATGGGCATGCTAGCATCGAAACTGGACCTTGAGTGATTGGAAGGAGGTCGTCTGGTCTGATGAATCATGTTTCCTGTTGCATCATGTGGACAGCCAGGTACACGCGAGTCGTTTTCCTGGGGAAGTGATGGCGCCTGGATGCACCGTGGGACGAGCACAAGCCAGTGGCAGCGGTGTCATGCTTTGGGCAATGTTCTGCTGGGATACCCTGGATCCAGTCATCCATGTGCCGGGCACTCTGATGTGTACCGCCTACCTAAACATCATTGCTGACCAGGTACACACTTTCATGGCAACGGTCTTACCCTCTTGCAGTGCCGTCTTTCAGCAGGATAATGCACCATGCCACACCATGTTCCTTTTATTATAATTGTTTTGTAATATTTAACTACTGTTGTGACATTTTTATTGCATTTCACTGTAATGATTCATCATAAGAATATATTTTGGTTGCCTACACAAATTCATCATACTGTACTGACATTTTACTGTATTATTACAAAAATTTAAATTAACATGTTTTAAATAATGTATAACTATGGGGGAGCAACACAAAACTTGCTTATTCTGAGTTGTTCTTATTGTTGCATGTAGAATTTCAGGACAGTTTAGCGTTTTAATGCAACAGTATTGGTGATAACTGTGTTGTGAGAAATTTGTATTTCTACAATCCCAAAGTCAGTGATCATATGATAATCTTCCTCACCTTCAAAACTAATTTATTTTTCAGGTAATATTATTCTGGTTCCTGATTCAAAAATTATGGGTTTAACAGTTAATGTAAAATGAAAGAAGAAGTTGATACATTTATACCAAAAATAATGTAAGTGAATAAAATATATTTTCATTTCATAAAATTTTAGGAGAGCAGTTTATTTTCAAAGACAACTTACATGTGGGAAATTACAGTTAAACTAAGCTTAACTGAGCAAAAACAGAATTAGTTTTACCTTTAATAAATACTAGAACATCAGAATATACATCAGCAAATCCAGCTACAGATCCTCTACAAGTGTATTTTCCAGCACGATCCACGGTCATTTCTTCAATTACCAACTCACGGTCTAAACTATCTCTTTCTGGAGAATCATTAAACAGCCACATAGTATGAGGGGTTGGATTCCCATCCACTTCACAACCCAGTTTAATTGTCTGTCCCAAATCTGCTGCTACATTTTCTAATTTTGTTTTAAATACTGGTCCATCTATATAAAAAAATAATAATAAATAAAAATACATGAAACACATCCTACACATTTCAGACATTTAAATATACATTTTTCTGGTTTATACTATCAAATACAGTGAGTAGGTATGTACTGAGCTGTTTTGGATAAGTACCAATACAACTAACTAAAGCCATGACACCTCAATATACTGAAACATGTATATAATTATATGTTCTTATGATTTGTATTTCAAAGGATGAAAAACCCAAGTTATTAGGATAAAAATCCTTACCAGGAAGCCTTCACCAGGAAATTTTCCCCATCATCAACATGAATAAATCACTCCTGTCTGGCAACAGGAATCAAACCTGGTCCTTTTTAAATGGAAAACAGATGATATAGCCACTATATTTATATAATGGATATGTGGGTATAAGAAACTGCATTCTTTATTTAGTTAGATTCTTCATAATACTGAAAATTAGAAATAATGCTGCTGCAAAACTATGAACTGTATATAATCTTCTAGAACAGAAATCAGCAATCTACAGTTCTAGTGCCAAAGGGGGATGCCTGAGACTTTCTCAAATGTCTCTCACAAGATAATTTCATTCGATCATCCCAACCAAAAATGCATTGCTCACAAAAGATAAGACATAATTGTGCTCCAATTTAATTTCAAAAGTTCCCTAAATGGATTTAATACTTACATGTATGCACCATGCAATCACACACAAGCAATTGTAAAGAAAGTGGATAAGGCAAGGAATTCCTTTCCCAGCTTGACAACAGGATTCTGCAGATGATTCAGACATATTTCTGAATCATCTGCAGAAATATGTCAATGTTTCTGAACCTTTGAAAACTACTGACCGCTAATACTATTACATAATTGAACCAGACCACAATGCCAATGTCACATTTTTAAAGCAATAATTTTCCTGTATGGTCCATTCACATATACTTTATGCATAAAGAATTTCAAATGTTGTGACAATTAATGAATAGTCTGCTGATCTAATGTGAATGTTATTATAATTCTTTGTAATTTCAAAATGATCTGTTTATACTGCAGCATGACCAAGTCATAGGCCTTTACAACTAAACATTTTTAATGAGAATACAATCATTACAGGCAATCCCCGGATAGCACGGTACTTCTGCAACATGGTTTTGTTCTAACGACTGATAAATTGCGGCAGTCCTCGTACAACACAGTACTTATATAACATGGTTGGAGAATGTCAGCAAATCTCACATAATAGGGTATTTTTGAGCTTTTGTGCAGGGAAAACCCTGCTATTATGTTGGATGTAATTTTTCAACATCTCCACTCTTTTTGAATCCCTGCTGTTGACTCACTAGTATGAAAAAAAAAAAAAAAAAAAAAAGAGAGAGAGAGAGAAATCCCTATTTTATTTTGTTGGGAAATCCCCATGTTATGTTCTGTGCTACTGAACTTGTGTAAAAATCTAGATTTCAAAGTTTTATTACTATTCGATAGCACACCAGGCCATCCAAAAGATTTAAGTCATCCAAACATTGAAGTTTTGTTCCTACCACCACAGTTGTACTTCGGTTAATACAACTTCTTTCATCCAGCCATTAGATCAAGGCATTATATCCACCTTTAAAACTCATCACTTCAGAAAATCGTTACAATGGATTTCGGAAAAAAATTGATTCCGAATCTATTGAAGTAATGGAGGCATGGAAATATTTCTCAATTGTGGACTGTATCAGAATCACAGCTTTATCGCTGAAACAAGTAAAACCATCAACGTTAAATGCGTGTGGAAAAATGTGTGGCCAGTCAGTTCAATTCAGGAAATATGGTCGAACCGGCAGAAAACAGAATCAGTGTGATAGTAGAACTTGCTACGGTGGTTGGACAAGAAGGTTTTGATGATATGACTACTGAAGCCCTCTAGGGTGGCATAGTTGATATAATCACCCTCCTCCCCACACTGGGTGGAGAAGACCTGAGTCCAAATCCTGTCAATGACAGGAGGAATTTTTATGGATCTTTTTCACAACTGAGTTCCGGGCTCAGGCAAGGATAGCATGGTTTTTCTCCCGGAAACTTGGGTTTTTCGTCCAGCAAAACAGAAAATCGACCTCAGGACACATGCAATTTATAGACAATATACGCAGAGCAATATGACCTTAGTTGCTAATGCTATAAAAATAAAAAATAAATAATAAAGATATGATTACTGAAGATGTTCAAGAATTTCTGGTAGAAAAATAGGCTGGCGAAGCAGATTTGGTGGAAATGCCGTAGGAGGTAAAACCAAATCAATTCAGAGGACGATAGCTAAAATGAAAATTCTAAACTTCCAAATTTTACACTAAAAAGCATATGGGAAGGCATAAAGTTAGCCAAGAAATTAGAATCTTATTTTTTGAATGCAGATTCTTGAATGAAAGCAGCCCAAGGTTCAAAAGGGAGCTTCAAAAATGGTTAGTTACATACAATGAAATTCACAAAGATTTATCAAGCGAATGCAAACAAACCCAGATTTTTTAAAGAGAGCAGAAGATACACGAAATATAGAATGGTGTATTTTTGGTAGTTTTGTTAACCAAATAGTGTGTTTTTGTTAGCTTTTGGAATGTAACCCCCCCCCTTTTTGTACTTTTTCTTAGTCCCGTATAACACGGTTTTGCACAACACAACATTTTATGGGAACCTAACTACCGTGTTATATGAGGGTTACCTATAATGTTTAATGATTGTATTAACATTTAAAAACAGTCACATGGGACTGTGTGATAATTGCACATTTCTGATATATTTTTCTCCTAGACCACATTAGTATACAACTTTATATTGTTTTTAAATATGAAAACAATATAAAGTTTATATATTGTTTTTAAAACTCTAGAAACTGTTTTTTTGCAAGCTCTACTCTATAAATAACTGCAGTTAAAGAGCAATCTCTACTGAGGCATTCGATATGAAATCTTATTAAAACTAAGAAATATGATTTATTTAATAATTTTACTAGTATAAAAATAAATAAAAGTTAGCTAATCATGTGACTTCCAAATAAACTGTAGTTAAATATAATGTACTTACACTGAACGTTAAGCGTATGAGTAGATTTGGTAGTTCCAACTACATTTGACACTTCACAAGTGATGGTATTTCGATTGTAATCCTTTTTTATCCTTGGTATAAAAAGTGTTGTTGAATGATCACCAGGAATAATTTCATCATTTCTACAAAATAAAATACCATAACATTTTAATATATTTAAAATGCAATATTTAATACATAATCAAATGATTGTAGCAATCATATGATTATGCCTAACACTAGTCATCACAATGTGAATAAATCATTCAGGTCTAGTGGCAGGGCGCATTATAGCCTTAGTAGCTAATGCGCCAATAAAACCAAACCCTCTAGTGGCAGAATGGCACGTATCCTCTGGATTGACATGGGAGAGGGATATTTCTTTGACGGTTATAGTAGTAGTAGTAGTAGTGGCACATGATGCAAGAAAGCAAGTGTAGGAGCTTATGCAGCATCAGCCAAAAAAAAAAAAAAAAAAACACACCATTCCCTCCAAATGCCTGTCCAGTTCCTCCTTAAATTTATCTAACCTATCAACTTCCACAACGACAGATGGAAGTTTGTTCCAGCAATTAACCACCCGCTGGCTAAAGGCAAATTTCCGCACATCTATTCTACATCTGTCCTTTCTTAATTTGAACTTATGTCCCCGTAGGTTGGTAATCTGAACAAGTGGAAGGATCCCATCAGAATTCAGCGTGCTCAACCCATTCAAGGCCTTATAGACCTCAATCAGATCACCGCGCAGGTGCCTAGTCTCCAGCCACTGCAATTTGCAGAACTTAAGCCTCTCTTGGTAAGAGAAGCCCTTCATTCTCCTCACCAATCGTGTTGCTCTTCTCTGTACACGCTCAAGCAAATCTACATCCTTCCTAAAATGAGGCCTCCAGACCTGTATGCAGTACTCAAGGCGTGGCCTGACCATTGCCTTATACAGAGGGACAATCACCTCCTTTTCCCTGCTAGCAAAATTTCTATATATCATTGACAAAACCCCATGACCCGCCCTAGCAGCCTGTCTGCACTGCTCAGAAAACTTCATATCTGACTGCACAATTACTCCCAGGTCTTTTTCATTTTCTACCACCTTAAGTGTAGTACCACACAGTTGGTACGTTTCTCTGGGGTTACTTCTACCCATATGCAGTACTTTGCATTTGTCAAGGTTGAACTTCAGTTGCCACTTCTTAGCCCATCTGCCCAAATTATCTAGATCCTGTTATGTCACAGCTTCATTCAGAAGTATTGTGTTACTGACCAATTCTATTAGTAAAGTTTTATATGTAATAGTGTAAAAAAATATTAACACCAGAACAAAAGTTTGAAAATATGTAAATAAAGTTCTAACCCTTCCCCATCTCTTCCATCATGCAGTATGACATGACTTTTGAGGTTACGGTCATTATGGTGAGATCATTCTTCTTTACATTTCCTTACAGCTCTAAAATGGTGTTTGCAGGCCAGCCGCTAGTTAGCGGCTGGTCTGCAAACACCTGCGAACCAAACCTATTGGTAACTCTTTAGGAGGCTTTCAGATCAGCTAGTATATAATCTTGCTACATCTACTCTGACAGATAGTGACGAGGGAGTCTGATTCAACTACTGCTCATCTCACTTGCCCAAATTACTCGCTGTATAATTCCTTTCACCTCAAAGGTCGTACTTGTGCATATGTCAGTTCTGATATTCCCTGTTAGAGACTTGGTAATTTGGAATCTCCTCTTTTCGATCTTCTCTGGCTTAAAATCTCTCTACCCCATTCTGTCAAATTCATCTGTTGTCTCTACCATTCTCCTAACTCCACTAATCACTTGGAGCTCTTTGACCTCCTCTCTTTGCAACTTGACTTTCTCCAGTCCAACTTTCCTTAACAGTGAGGTAATTTTCCTTCGAGATTTTAATGTTCACAACTCCAGCTGGCTTCTGTTTTCTAGTCACACAGACCCAGCTGGTCGAGATGCCGAGGCATTTGCAATTACTACTGACCTTGCAAAAAATTTTCATTTATCTACAAGAATACCGAACAATCCTAACCATACAGCCAACACGCTTCATCTTTTTCTCACAAACAACCCTTCTACCTATACGGTGAAGGTGAGTGGAGGGTCCATTAGGCACCTCAGATCACAACTTGGTGATTGTCTCTTCTCCGATGGAGCCTTTACCTCATGACTATTCCCAACCTTGCGTTGTTTGGCATTCCAAGAATGCAAAATGGGATGACCTGAGAGATTTCTTTTCCTCGGTTGGATTACTGTTTCAAAAATTTTTATGTCAACATTTGTGCAGATCATGTCAGTGAAATTATTCTTGTAGGAATGGAATCCTATACCCCACACTCCACTTTAAAATCTCATCCTTTATCTAAATCTTGGTTTACCAATAAATGTGCTAAGGCTGTTCAAGAGAAGAACACTGCATATCGTAACTGGCTTGTTTCCAATTATTTAGTTTCATTTTCTGCCTACACCAAAGCTTGCAACAATTGTAAAGCAGTTATTAATCAGTCCAAACTAGATTTTGAACTGGCTAAGAGTAGAAAACTTGCTTCTTGCCCTAATGGTAGCCGAGCATTCTGGTCTCTTGCCAAAGCTATTGGCCACAACTTTTGCCCATCTCTGCCCCCAACCTCTGTCAAAATCAGATGGTTCTGTTGTCACTTCAGCCAAGGATAAAGCTGACCTGGTAGCATCCCATTTTTCTTCCAACTCATGTATTAATATCTTTGTAAAACACCTCCCACCATTCCCAACACGCTCCATTCAATGCCTCTGTGGTCTTCCGTCAAAAGGATGTCAGAAGGATTTTGACGAAACTTAATGCTCAGAAAGCTCCAGGTCCTGATGGTATTTCTTCACTTGTTCTCAAAACCTGTGCTCCTGAACTTACTCCTGTTCTTTGCTGCCTTTTTTCACTTTCTTATTCCAAAGGTGTTTTTCCTTCTGCTTGGAAATTTGCTCATATCCAGCCAGTTCCTAAAAAGGGTGACAAATCCCTCCCATCCAATTATCATCCCATTGCAATTACTTCTACTCTTTCTAAAGTAATGGAGAAATAAATTAACCGCCAACTCTTAAACTACCTAGAAACCTTCCATCTGATCAACGATCGCCAGTATGGATTCCATCAGTGTCGATCCACTGGTGATATTCTGGCTTATGTTACCCATTTATGGACTAATTCAATGGAAATGTTCGGTGAAACACAAGCAGTTGCTCTTGACATCTCAAAGGCTTTCGATCGTGTTTGGCATAAAGGTCTGCTAAACAAGCTTCCATCTTATGGTTTGTGAACTGTTTCTTGTAATTGGTTATCCAGTTTTCTCTCTGACCACTCACTGAGGGTGATGGTAGATGGCTCTCCGTCTTCTAACTTCTCCACTAATGCTGGTGTCTCCCAAGGTTCAGCTGTTTCTCCCACTCCTCTTGTGTATTAATCACCTTCTGCCATTGACTGGAAATCTTATCCATAGTTTTGCTGACGATAGCACATTGCATTCCACTTTCCAGTTTCAGAAACCTTGCCCTGCTCAATCAGCTTTACCTTCTCAAATATCTGCTACCAATTCCTTAAATGCCGATCTCTGGATAATTCTCCAGTGGAGCAAAGACAACTTAGTTGATTTCAATCTTTCTAAAACTCAGTCTTGTGTTATATCTAGATACAGAACCACAACAGAAGTGGCACAAACTTTTGCAAGGGGAAAATTACATTCCATAAGACTAAAATTAGCACAGAAATAAAACAATTTTGTTAATTTTTTATATCCTAAAGTTTTTGAAGTAATTAGTGTCCCTCTGCCTCTGTCATAAATAAAGCTTCAGCAGAGCTGAAGCTTTATTTATGACACTTGCTACCCATCAAAGCACTTTTTCTTTGATTTGAATTATAGCATAGTGATGATTAATGTCAAACTCACAGAAAAAAGGGAAAACGACAAACTTCAAATTCACATCCAATTTATGTTTTTGTCAATCTACTACTATACATTATTTGTGGCTCCCGATGATCTTACTCTTGAGTTTCATCACACGTAGAAAGATATATAATTCATCAACTAAATTCAGGTATTAAGTTTATGTTATTAATAATAACATAAATTGAATTATTTAATTTTTATTTCAAAATTACATAGCTGAATGAGATATACGATTGCTTTCACTTACAAGGATTTTACAAGTTACAATTTTACATTTTACTGCTCAAGTATTATGGTGTGGCAGATGTGTATAAACATTTAAACTAATTTAGTAACAAATTGTACACTGCAAGCTCAGTTCAGTGCATGTATATGCACTGAATTCCTTGCAATGCATCATTTGTCCATATAGGAAATCAAATTCAACTGTGAACTCTCCATGTTTATTATTTATTATTTTTTTTTTTTTTACAAAAATTATGATTATGAAACAATGAAGTTAAGATGTGGATATAAATGACAAAGATTATCCCTAGGAATACAGTTTGAGATTATAAAAATTAATTGCTAATATTTCTTTTTATGACAAATAAGAAACAAATTATGTAAACATTTTAAAAATGTTGCACTGCATTTGTGTTGAAATATTACTTGCAGTAATAGCTAACCTACCCAACAGAATGATGGGAATTTGTAATCTTCAATTCTCATCTACCTGCCTATTATAATATATCAATGTTTTGTATTAAATCATCCAACTATTGCATTATATTAAAACTATCACTGTAAGTATGTTTAAATAAATATTTTCAATATTCTGTTACGCACTGACTTTTACTGTCCACTACTACTGTATTACAAATTATTTTGCTTTAAAAATTTAATTATTAAACTAAAACAATGTTTCTGCAAGGTAGCAAATTCTGATAGTAATCACATTCAGCAAAGTTAAGCAAAACATTGTTCCTATGCCAGAAACAGACTGGATAATTACCTTTCCATACACTGTCCAGATAGCTAAGGTAAACATTTCACAATGCTTAATGTATTTCCAATAGAATAATGGGGCCACTTTTAATTACCTTTTCATTTTTTTCTCTCCACTGGAATATAGTCATAATTAACAATTTGAAACTGTTTGCAACACATACACACAAAGATTTTCAAGAAATGCAGTTAAACAGTCAAAATTTGCCTTCTTTTACACCAGATGATCAACTAAAAATATTTGTTAATGAATCAAGTTATGGTGAATTCACTTAAATTTAGGGAAAAATTATATTAAAAACCTTAATATTGGCACAGTCCAGTTCCATCATGACACTAAATACAAAAATTAAGACTACTGATTATGGCATTAGCTGATTTACTACTCAAAAACCTATACTCAGTGCCACTGCCTCTGTTCTTGCATCCTCTCCATAAATCTAAGGGGGCAGCTTAAAATCATCATTTTAAATGCTGAGAGGATAGTTTAAAATTACCTTCAATAGCTTAAAATTCCCAAGGGATAGCTTAAAATCATCTACATTAAGAAATACCTTAAGACAAACTAAACTGCTGCATTCAATGCAGTAACACCATCAACAATGCTATATTCACATCTAAATTTCTATAACCTACATAATAACATCTTAAATTTTATTAGTGATTTCCCATCTATTCAAGTCAAGGGTGTTTCCCTGAATCTTAAGGATGCTCTCAGTATTACAACTAAAGGTTTGAATATCTGTTTTCTTTTATTACAACAGACTTTATTCCAATGTCATTACATTGGAATAAAGGCTGTTGTAATAAAAGAAGTAATAAAAGAAAACAGACAGTCAAACCTTTAGTTCATTTACCCTTCTTGAAAACATTTACATAAATAATAAAGTTAAAACACAATTTACTGGACATTCTTAGTGTTAATAAATGTTATATTTTGTATGTATGAAAGAAATACTGCTTGAAGATTTGGCATTATTGTATACCGAGAAACCGCCATTTCAACGATTAGAAAAAACCAAGTCACTATCAAACATCTTTATACATAAGGAGTTGGAGTTCATGCTAGCAAAACTTTGCTATCATAGACTGAAATATTTTAATGTAAGGAGAGCTGAAACCAAATTAATTTTGGCAATTACTGTGATACACTGTCTTTAAATAGCATTGGTTACCTAAGTTAGTTACACATTTGATAGTTTAATAGTTTATATTTCTGATCCTTTCTCTCACATGGAAGGATTAAGAATTTAACTAGTTCACCCAAAATTTGGGAAAGAATTTTTTTGCTTTCATTTTATTCAGGTTGTGGGCAAGGAATGTTAAAGGACTACATTTCTCCTAATAAAATTATCCTCCCCGCTTAAAAAAATTGAAAAAATATTTTGTCATCAGTTATCTACCTGAACCAAATTTCTGTATACATCCCTGCTGTTGACATATTAAGTCAAACATGAATGCTAATACTAATAATGCTAATACTAATAATACTACTACTAATAATAATAATAATGCAAATGCTAATACTTTACAGTACTTTTAAATTAGAAAATAGTGCAAAAATTTACTAACATGTACTTTAAAATGCAGTTTATCTGCTCAGATATTTATCTTATCACTTGTAATCTTCCAATAATATATTTACTCACTGTTGACCATTTTAAACAAGGAGAGGAGAATGAAAGAAACTTCTTACCTGTACCATTTATAGACAACAGTATTGGGATTAGCAATTGCTTCGCATGTAAACCTTACATCATCATGCTCTGTTATCGAATCTGAACTAACCTTCAAGGTGATATCAGGCGGATCTAAAATAATCATAAGAAAATTTTAGACTAATATATATTTAATATATATATTTAAAATATATAATATAATATAAATACACATGTATATAAATTTTTGTAACTTTTGAGTGAGTTGGCTTAAATTTATGAGTTACAAGTTTCAAATATTCATTGAAACTTTGGATTACACAGAATGAATAAGAAAAAAAAAATACTGTTTTAAAATTATTAACTTTACTCGATTTTTAATTTTATCCACTAAGTGTACAATATTGGCTTTTTTGTATCTATTTTTTAATTTCCATTATATATCACATGACTGGCATAAGCTTTCAGATAGAGACACTTATTACAAATGGTTAAAAACCCTCTGTACTAGTATATGACAACAAGATCTCATATTGCTACTAAAGTACAACTTAGAATAATGAAAAAAAGAGAATGATAATAATATTACAGATAGCATTCGATATACATTTAAAAAGAAGAAACTATAACAAGAAGTACTGTAGATGAAAATACATGGAAAAGCACTTGCACATGTCTATTCAAATACAGAGTTCAGTTCATATAGAAATAGTCTAAAACTGCATATTTTATGTAATGTATAATCAATATTTTTCTTAATTTTATAATTTTGCCAATTTTTATAAAATTCAGTAATGATGTAAACTAAGACAAAATTAAGCCAACACAAAGTACTTTTGCCTTAATTGTAACTAAACACAATATTTAGTATTAGCTATGTAGCACAAAAGCAGATAAAACTATAAATATTGTGCACTTCTCTCCTCACATAGATAACTACCCAATTGACCTTTGAATTTCTTAAACCTGTTAGCCTCAACTACCTGCAGAGGCAACTTTTTCCAGTAATCAATGACTCGCTAGCTAAAAGAAAACTTCCTACAATCTAGTCTAAAACTCTTCCCCTGTAATTTGAATTTATAGCCCCTAGTTCTGTAATTCTTTATAACAGCAAAAATTCTGCCTTCGTTCATTTTACTAATCCCTCTCTCAGAGCCTTATAAACCTGAATCAGGTCCCCTCTTATGTACCCAGTTGCTGAGCTCTGTAGCCCACATAATCAAAGTATTTCCTTGTATGGTCACCCTTGATCAGTTAAATAAAATCAGCTGTGTATTTATAAGAAAATATGCATTTTATTTGGCTTATAGCACTTTAAAATATTGAGATTGACACTGAAATATTTCACGAAATGCATTTTAAAAAAATTAAAGCAGCTTCTGTCAAATTTTGTGCAATATGCACTAACAAATGTATATGGCACACCAGTTATGATTCTAGGGTAGTGTAGTCTCACTAGTTGATTACTAACGAGTGCAGTGGAAAGGGGGTCTCCGATTTCGTAAATCAGGACAACTGTAACAAATTGATGTAAACAGCACGTTACATATGGGGTGCATTGGATTTTTATTTCTAAAATTAATTTAATATTTTCTTTTTCTGTGACTAACAGAAGTATAAAGTAAGTAACTAATTAATCACTAATTGGTTACCTAATAATATATGAAAGTAATTGCTTTCACTACACTCCACATAATTTCCAATGTAATATTCACTTCACGTTTTATAATATTTTATAAATGGTAAGTGAAAAGCAAAACACTTAGCATACTCCATGATTTGATAAATAAAACATCATAGTATATTCATCGCAATGCAGTTCACTTATTTCGTCCTTGATTTCTAATAACAATTGAAAAATAACATGTTTAACGTTTTTGCTTGATTGATATAATAAGCAAATAGTAATAATTTGCGTTTATGCATTTAGTAAACTGATAAATTAAGAAAGAAAACGAGCAAAAAAAAAAAAAAAAGCAACAACTTTGTACAAACCAAGAACATTTCTGCACACCGTCATACGCTTATTAATTCCTCCATTCAGCGGACGGCAACAAGCAATATCCAATACATCACTACAAAACCGTTGTTTAGATATACACCGTATTCAACTGCCTTGTTTCGCTAATCCAAATTTTATTCACCATAGGAAAAACATTTTCAATAGCTGCATTAGTTCCTGGTAAACATAATACGTACTTCACTCTATTTTAAAATTTAACGAGGCACTTAATTTTTTGAAAAATGCGAAATGCGCCATCCATCTCATATCGATAAACACCACTTTGTTGTTCCATTCTGAATTATGTTTAAAAACAATAAAAATATCTGTCTAAAGATTCTTTCAGAAAATATCTAAAACAGAAGAATAAACGCCACTCAACACTAATGCGAATTACACCATCAGAAACATAACAGGGTTGATGAACTACAGATAAATAAATTTCTCATTTAAGAAAAATTTAAAACAGTTCGGAAACGTTTTACCACACAAGAAACAATAGCGCCGAAGGGGGAACGCTATGAATCGTCATAGGCGCACCTAGTCCCCCCCCCTCTTTTCGGGAGTTTCTGTTCAACTACAACAACGCTACCTTCTCAAGGTTCTAAAAGGGGATAATACTGTTTACAATGTAAACAAACAATACTCCATTTCAGTGCACTATGTAAACTTTACATCAAGTATGATCTGTCTGTCATCCATATTGGAGAAGCAGGCAATTTAAAGAATTTAGCATTTTTCGCAGATTATATTTTATGACCATTGCACATCAAGAGAGCAAATTTTTCATTTAGTATTTGAATCACTTCGAACAAACATGTTCCGCTCTGCACGACGTCACAAAAATATCCGGCCCATTAAGCAAGTGCATGGTTGATATAACAATGAATTCGTGAGCATGCATCCTTTCAATATGATTGGCCAGGTTGTATAAACGTTAACTTCTCTACGCACAAAAATTATCACAAAATTACATAAAAGGAAACACAAAATTACTAACTCACTAAACACAACAATCAGTGCCGGACCAAGGTATTTCTGCGCCCCGAGAAGAATGATTTCTCGGTGCCCTTTGGCGAGCATATATATATATATTTTTCCCTCATTGTTCTTTCTGTTTTTGGCGCCCCTTAAATAATAGTGTTCTGGGTAGAAGCTCTGCTAGCGCGTACCTTAATCCGGCACTACACAACATAAATCCAAAGTTAACACGCACCTGATATACTGATTAAAAACAGTCACTAATGTAAAAACAAGTTAGTTAATGTACACAGTGCGCTACATTTCAGGTGGTTTAGCAAATAGTAACACTTCATGACATAACAAAATAAGTTATTCCATTAACATGAAAATTTGTTACAAAGAGTCCTAAAATATTCTAAGAAAACACTAAAATAGATCAGAGCTCCTGTTCCAAATTTATAGTAATATTTCCGTAAGTGAAACTGGGGAGGGAATGCCATGAAATTGTAACTGAACTAGGAACCAAGGGGCCGAATTTTCAACATACATTCATGAGCCAAAACATTATGACCACCTCTATCTCCACGAGTGGAAGCATTCCACAGAATCTAGGAGTGACGTCACCGAGCGGCGCATCATATATAATGACAATGGCAGTGCCTGTCAGTTCGTCAGTACGAAGCTCGTGCAATGGGTAAAGGAAAAGACCTGACGAAGTTTGAACGGGGAATGATTTATGACACTAAGGCGAGGGGGGACAGCATCTCAGCAACCGCAGGCATTATCGGCTGTTCGGGGGCCGCAATAGTGAAGGTGTAGCGAGAATGGTTTGAAGAGGGACACACAACCACCCAAAGTTCTGGGGCAGGGAGACCACTAGTTGATAGTTGAGGTGAACGGCAGGATCATGAGCAATCGGGGCCAAAAGACGGCTCACGATCCCTCAATTCACAGCAGACAAACACCAGCTCTTGCAGATAGGCCTACGAAGTAGGCAAACTGTTCATGTGCCCACGGTGACCGTCATCTAACACTGCCTGCAGTGGGCACAAGAGCACCGTTCGTGGACATTAGACAACTTGAAAAGAGTAGCCTGATCTGATGAATAAAGGTTACAGCTCTATCATTCCGATGAATGTGTGCGTATTCCACGACAAGCAGATGAACATCTGCAACCAGTCTGCACGGCTGGACGAAACCAGGATGGCGGTGGTGGTATCATGGTTTGGGGGGGGGGTGTTCATGGACATCACTGGGTTCCTATATCCTCAGTGAACACACCCTCACCACCAGATCTTACCCTAGATTGTTTTGGACCAAGTTTTATTCTACATGGCGATTGTATCCAGATGACACTGGACCCTTTCCACAAGATAGCACCTCTGTCACATTGTGCAGGTTCACAATGGTTTGAGGATCATGTCCAAGCATTTCGTGTACTCTCCTGGCGGTCAAACCCCCCCCCCCCACGGCATCAATCCCATCGAACATTTGTGGGATGTGATGAAATGCAACATCTTCCAGTCCACGCTGGTGCCTCGCTCTGTTGCCGAACTTCGGGACATCCTTTTGTCCAGGATACCTGAGAACACCCTCCACTGTCTCGTGGAGTCATGCCACGCTCGGTGCTCGGTGCAAGAGGTTATCACGACGAAAGGCGGCCCAATACGCTATTAGGTAAGTGGTCATAATGTTTTGGCTTATGAGCGTATATTCTGTTGGCCCCTGGGCCAAAAGAATATACACGAGCCAAATTTTTTCCATTGCTATCAAAAATTTCAACATACATTCTGTTGGTTCCTGGACCAAAGAATATATGTTGAATACAGGAAACATTCCGTTGGCCTCTGGAATATATGTTGAAAATTTGGTAGCAATTCGCATTTTTCTTGTCGATTAATGCGAAAACACTTTTATTTATGCTGATTTTTGTAGGTGCAAGGAGGAACGAGGGCTGTGAATCGTAACTGGATCAAAAATTTTCCCAAGGGTCAACAGAACGTACAGATTGAAAATTTGGCCTCGATCCGACTTTTCGTTCTAGAGTAATAAGCAAAATATACTTTCAATTGTACGAATTTCTGTGGTTGAAGGGGAAGGGGGTGCCGAAGGGAGGCTATGGCTGATCTTAAAAGCTATCCAGGGACGAACGAAACATGCGCTGAACATATGATATCGACTGAACCTTTTCTTATTAAGTAATGTCTAAACATCCGATAACATACTTCCATTATAAGTTACATAACGTAAGCAGTGCGTTAGATTTCTTGCTGATTCTATTTTGTGGTTTAAATTAATTGAATTTTCTTCTGTGATCAACTGAAGTAAAAAGTAAATATAGCTATCTTCTTATCAAGCCCTTAAGTTTAATTTCAACTGTATAACATTAATTAGTCTTTTCCAGTATACTTATATATTTTTTTTCCCCCCTCTTTTCTCTCTATATACCAGGGTGAATTAAAACACGTGGGGACCCGCTTTAGGGATGGATTTAGGATCTAAAAACAATAATTAAAAAAAAAAAAAAAAAAGTTCATGTACACAGGTCTGATTTCGCTTTGTTTCCGAGTTACAGCCATTTCTGTGTTTCAGAAACTATCTTCTTACGTTTACAGAAAATGCTCAAAATGACCACCCGGATAAAAGCCTGCAAACTCCTCATAGACTTCACCTGCTCAAAAGTTCCAGGTTTCTGTCGGATTGCTGATGGGTTCTGTACTGATGGGTCTACCACCATTTGAAACTCGTTTTCTAAATTAAGCAGTTTCTGGAAGCCGTTCGTGTATTCTCTGAAATGTCTTCTTATTTGGCACGGAACGATTAGGTAAGTTTTCTAAATACAGACGTCTTTCCTCGGCTGCATTGCATCTATCATGTCCATATATGAGATGCAATGTCTACCATCTCTCGATGTGAATACGCCTCCATTATCACAACAAATGCACAGTACTGTATCAAAATGTTAATAACAAGCTCAAAGTGTAGTGTCTTTGTCAGTAGAACTAACAGAAATCACTCAAAGAACACTCCGAAATCTTGTTTACATAACTATCAGCAAGGCCTTCTATGAAATATCGAGCATTGTTTGTAAGCAGTTGAATGGAGCAGGCTACGCTAACTCAGTCCGTGGAAAGAATTGCTGGAACACAAAAATGGCTGTAACTCGGAAACAAGGCGAAATCAGACCTATGTTTACATGAACTATTTTGATTGTTTTTAGATCCTAAATCCCTCCCAGAAGTGGGTCCCACATGTTATGATACAGAAGCGAACCACATTCAAGTCTTAAATAATGATACAAGAGAAGCATGCACGGACTGTCTAAAACTGACAATAGTGCATTAAAACTACTTTTTATCTATGAATTCTTTTCCACACATTTTGTATGAAAAAAAAAAAAAATAATAATACCGGGATTTCTATTTGTCCGATTTTAATGAAATACGGGATGGCTCGAAAAATCTTTATATATGAACCAAATATAAAATTTCTTGAAAATACGTCGTGGGAGTCGAGTTGTTATATGGGGATGGGCGGGCGGACATGTGAAGATAATAGGCGTTTATGCATATATGCTAACGCGCCTAAAAGAAATATAAAAGCAAAGAAGGATGTTTATAAATCACACTTTGGGACAGCGCAGTTCATAAGCGTTTAGGGGTTATGTCTATTTAAACAGTTCTCCATTTCTTGACGAAAAGACCATCAACGGTATTTTCTTTAATTCCATAAACACAGTATAATTTTTTTAAGTGATGAAA
Source organism: Mastigoproctus giganteus (assembly GCF_048544385.1). NCBI lineage: Eukaryota > Metazoa > Arthropoda > Arachnida > Uropygi > Thelyphonidae > Mastigoproctus > Mastigoproctus giganteus. The sequence goes on from NC_143587.1 coordinate 65,305,087, forward strand.
TTAACTTTTAATTTCTTAACTGGAAACAGAGGAACTCAAGAAAGAAAAACAGAACAGGTTTATATATATACTGAAGAAATCTAAGAAGAAATATTTAAATGAATCTAGCCTCGTATCTCCGGAAATTTCCAAACGACCTTTTTTAATATTCAGAGCGGTTCTGAGATCAGTCATAAACTGGTGCTTTCTTTCTTCTGTTTGGAAATTTAGACGAACTACTTTATATTACAGTTTTTTTCTCCCTTCAATTTTTTTTTTTTTTTTTTTTTTCGGAATTATACTCAAATGGCGTTTGGTGCCAATAAAAAAACTTCATTCCGTCAGTGAATGGAGTTGGGCATATTTTATTAGAGAAATAATGGCATATTTGTCATCGACATTTATATACGTGGATTCAGATTAAAAGAGTGGAACAGAGCAGAATATTCTACTCCAAATTTCTCAGTTTACTTTCTTATTTTGCAGAATCCTACGTAACGACTATTACCATGAGAAAGCACTTATGCTGTCAATAAAAGCAGGATATTAACCTTCTTTAACGGAAGGACCTTGCTCTTTCTTATCATCACGCTGAATCAGAGTCATTATCTGTATGATCCATTTATCATCTGCCTCTTACGGTCTGTTTTCTATTTTACTGTTCGTTTTAATTTATCACTTTGCTGCCGGGAGAAAATGGACAATTTCAACTCTCTGTTTTCGCGCTGCCATTTCGGAACATTAGCTCGCTCTCGTCCTGCTCTGTTCCCCCTTCCCCTTTTCCCTTCAGACACACGAAGTCATCTGCTGTTATAGTCATTTGTTTTTATAACCGTATGGGCTGGCACACAATGAGATTTCTAATTTTTGTTATTCGACGCGAAAACGTTGACAGAACAAACTACAATTTCTATTTGTTTCCAGCAAAACATTTTCATAAGTTTCAGTGAAAACACTTCTGGGAAGAAATCGTTTGATAGATTTTTATATTTTCGTCGTATTCAGTTTCTTTCGCCCTACTTCTGTAACTCTTGCAGTCTAATTTTAGTATGCTGATATAAAATTAATGTACAGTCATATACATAAAAAATTACTCATTACTACAAACTGAATGATTTGCTGCAATTGAAACGTGGAAGGCACGTATCTGTGTGGAATCACAGACCATCACAGACAACACTATGAAAAATTACACTGTCGATGTCAGAAGTCTTGAGTGTAACCGTAACAGGGCAGGGAATTTTTTATTATTATTATCATTAGGGTACTATAACTTTCTTTTTTTGCACTTCTTGAATACGTAAGCATGAATGATAATGACATAATTATTGCTGTTTAGTATCTGTTGAATTAAATTTTCGATTATTACTGGATGGTCAAAACTAGTCGACGAATTTTGTTCATTTACTGAACCGTAATTCAGTAATGGAGCAGAATTCTTATTCCACTGGAAAATTTTTCCACTCAAATTATCCAAAGAGAAGGAAATTAGAAGGTTGGGTAGAATACGGAGCAGTACTGCACGAGGAGAGGGAGAAATAAGATAATGAAAGACACGCTTCATGAATATCAGCTATTTAAGCTATATGATAATATAGCTGATATTAATGTTGACATAAAATAATCGTAATTAATTACGAGCAAAATTATACATAAAGTAAAAACAAAAGTGCACATTCCTCAACAAAGACATTCGTTTCAGCATATTAATGGGTTTTGCTTCAACGATTCCTCTTTTGAAAAGTGTAAAAATTAACGCACAAAGCGTATTTTACTTCAATACACAAATTTTTCAAAAGAGGGATGTGACTTAACAATAGACTCATTAAGCACTGCCAACAATGACTTAAGTTAACTACTGCGAAAAAAAAGTTTCGCTCCTATTTAGCACCTCGACTCCATTAGAGAGCCTCGGACTTTGCCAATTATTTTCATGAATAATGCCAGTGTTTGGAAGGATTTGTGTACTATCACAAACGGTAAACTTAAAATTTAATACACATCACAGGATAAAACTGACTTGTTACTAAGAATAATTCAAAGCCTATGGTACTCTGAAAATCCTCACAGAGAACTCAGGGATCTTGTCCTTACACTTCTGAGCAGTCTAGATGCCTCCATTAAAGATCTGGATATCGGTGAGGCCGTTCATCATCATGAAAACTTTGCACCAAAATACCGTCATCATAACGATTCCTTTTATTTTTGTTTATAGGAATGGGGCGCATTGCATGCTCTCTCCCCATTCGAGAAAACATCGGAAACCAATTTCAAAATTGAATCTAAACTAATTTTGTAAAGTAACCATTTACCCACTTTTTTTCCCCCTTGTTGGCTCCCTGGTATGGGCAACCCAGGGCGCGGGATTGCTGGCACTCACTGGTATTGCACTACCTCCGTGGGTGCGGGATTTCATGTGCGAATTGCGCTACAGTAAAATCAGACTCAGGTAATTTAACATACTTTTTCAGGACTTCTTTGTAAAGACTACATGTTCTCAAGGTAGATTTGGGCTTATGCCTGGGAGCTACCCTGAATAAGAGCGCGCGAGCGCGCACACACACACACACACACACACACACACACACACACACGAGAGTTTAATGTTTGTCAGAGCATATAATTATATGTAAATATATCTTGTATATAAATCATGTATATACTTTTATGTACATAATATTGAGACTATATTGTGTGTAATTAATAAATGAATGAATGAATGAATACCCACTTGTCATGGCTTCAGAAATGGTGTTATCTACACCAAAGAAAAGGTCTCTCCTCTAAGAGTGGGTGAGGTGGAAACCTAAACCACAGGCCGTCTCCTCTCTTTTTCTTATGCCTTCCATATAGAGGTCTCATTGAAACTATCAGCCGACACACAGGTGACACAGAGAGAGAGAGAGAGAGAGAGAGAGAGAGAGAGAGAGAGAGAGAGCGCTACCTGACTGCCATCTTCCTATGGCGACTCACTGTTAGGGCTAGACAGCCATCATCCTGGGATGGGATCTTTTCACCAACCTTAAATTTGCCCTACAGATACCTCGTCTGACGTTCCCATAACCTTGAAATCATCATCCTTGAACTTTAAGGCTCTGGTCATCAGGAACGTACTTAGCACCTGAATACCAAAATACTACTGCAGTCCTAGTGTAAAGAGCAAAGATATCTTGGGGCATAATGTCGATTATCTTACCTGTTATAACTGCGTTAAAACTATTTAGAAAACATAAGGTGATAGGTCGTCTTGTTTCGAGGTAAGGATGCTTAGCATCCGTTGTTCGCCGCGCCCACTGGCCACCTTAGCTTGCAACTATCCTTCCATTATCTTATTTCTGTTTATTTATTATTTTTTTTTTATGAAAACCCCAAGCACAAAAGGTATTAAAACCTATAGTACTTATTATCATGCATGAGTTTACACTTCGGCACGACTGCATTGTTAGAAAATTTTACTACTAATCATTTTGATATTGAATACAATCGTTAACCACATTTAGTAATCACATGGGCTCGAACCACGGTCATCTCAAACGCATTTGCTTATAGTAGTAGTAGTAGTAGCATGTGATGCAAGAAAGCAAGTGTATGAGCTTATGCAGCATCAGCCAAAAAAAAAAAAAAAAAAAAAAATTGCACCATTCCCTCCAAATGCCTGTCCAGTTCCTCCTTAAATTTATTTAACACTATCAACTTCCACAACGACAGATGGAAGTTTGTTCCAGCAATTAACCACCCGCTGGCTAAAGGCAAATTTTCGCACATCTACTCTTTTCTTAATTTGAATTTATGCCCCCTTAGGTTCGTAATCTGAACAAGTGGAAGGTCCCATCAGAATTCAGCGTGCTCAATCCATTCAAGGCCTTATACACCTCAATCAGATCACCGCGCAGGTGCCTAGTCTCCAGCCACTGCAATTTGCAGAACTTAAGCCTCTCTTGATCCCTTCACTCCCCTCACCAATCTTGTTGCCTTTCTGTGTACAAACTCAAGCAAATCTACATCCTTCCTAAAATGAGGCCTCTAGACCTGTACGCAAGTACTCAAGGAGTGGTCTGACCATTGCCTTATACAAAGGGACAATCACCTTTTCCCTGCTAGCAAAATTCCTATATATCATCGACAAAACCCAGTGACCTGCCCTGGCAGCCTGTCTGCATTGCTCAGAAAACTTTATATCTGACTGCACAGTTACTCCCAGATCTTTTCCATTTTCTACCACCTTAAGTGTTGTACCACACAGTTGGTACGTTTCTCTAGGGTTACTTCTACCCATATGCAGTACTTTGCATTTGTCAAGGTTAAACTTCAGTTGCCACTTCTAAGTTCATCTGCCCAAATTTTCTAGATCCTGTTGCAGTAGCACACTGCCATTACTGTCATTAACAACCCTGCCAACCTTTGTATCATCTGCAAACTTCGACATTAAGCCTGATATACCTTCATCAATATCATTGATAAATATACAAAACAACAGTGGACCTAACACCGAACCCTGTGGGACTCCACTAATAACATTAGTCCACGAAGAGCAGCACCCATTGATTACCACCCTCTGTCTCCTCCCACTCAACCATCCTTTTATCCATTGTGCTCCAATTTGTACAGTAGTCTTCCATGCGCAACAGTGTCAAAAGCTTTCCTGAAATCCAAATATATGATATCAAAATTATTTTTTGAATCCAGTTCCTTTGTAACCACATCATAATATCCTATCAAATTTGTCAGACAAGACTTTCCCTTAACAGACCTATGCTGTGTCTGAATTATTGCTGCAGTCTTGTCTAGATGATTCTGCAATGCATCTTCAACCAGTGACTCCATTATTTTACCCGGAACAAAAGTTAACTAACTGGTCTGTAATTACTCGTGTCACCGTTCGATCCCCCTTTGTGAATTGGGGATACATTTGCACATACATTTGAGATATGGCGCCTGTGTAGCCAGGTGGGAAGGAGCAGCAGTGTGTAGCACACGCTTCTTGATTAGACCGGGGTTCGAGCCCGTCACCACCAAATACGGATGATGCGGAAAGGTCAGGTAATGACCACCGCATATCCCGAAGCAATATGGCCTTAGTTGCTAATGCTCCTAAAAACCAAATAACAACATTTGAGATACATTTGCACATTGGGGATACTCCCCTGAGTCCAAGGATGCTCTCATAATTATGGCTAAGTGTTTGCTTAGTTGCTTTGCCGCCTCGTTTAATATAACTGGATAGATCCCATCCACCCCAGGTGCCTTTCTTATGTTCAACTTCAACAATTTCTCCTCCACTTTGCTTTCAGTTATTACAAAATCATTAAGTATCCTGCTACAATTTAATAACATTCTGCCATTTGCAAACCTTAATAATTCCTCACGTGTGAATGTAGATGCAAAATACTCATCCAGTTTGTTTGCTATCTGAGAAGGATAATCAACAGGCGAACCATCGATGTCAAGTGGACCAATCAGATTCAACCCCTTCCTTTTAGAGTTTATATAAGTAAAGAAATCCTTGCTGTTTTTCTTAGCATTCTTTGCCAAAAATTTCTCGTAATCTGCCTAACCTCCTTTGCGACCTGATTACAGACTAGCTTATATCTGCCATAGGCTTCTAAGTAGCTTGATAATTTATATGCATCGCATGCATTTTTCTTTTCTGTCACGAGTCTCATTAGATAACCATTTATGCACTCTCGAGATTGACCACTAGATGTAATTCACTTCAATAAACATTTAAAACTCTCTCACTTGGTGTAACAGTATTTTTAATTTTTTTTAATTGTATTCTTACATCATGTCTGAATTTATCATATCAGGACATCAAATTTTTGTATAATATTAAAAATTTATGAACCATACGTTTAAAAAAAAAGGTATAGTTAATTCTTAAAAGGTATGCATTTATTTTCTAATTTATAACTAATGGAATCAGCAGAACCAAATTAATAAAAGCAGGAACCAGAAATTTAATTCACAGGAATTGCAGGGGAAGATAAACAATAAGAGGATCATTAAGAATATATAAACAATATGAAAAGAGAATTAAGTCCTGGTAGTGCTTGGGAAAGCCATTGAGAAAATGGAAGTCAATTAGAGCAGTAGCTAAGAAAGGTAATTCAAAAATTAGCAGCTATGTATTTATAGTTAAAATGTATGGTTATTAAAAATATTTCTTTCTTTTGTTTTATTCCAGTAATTAAACATCTGGTAATAATGTTTTGCAGCAGATCTTAAAACTGCCCACAAGTAGTTTATTAACTGTACAGGATAACGTAGCGGCCTTACAAAACTGCACCGAGACAAGCAGAAAACAGTAATTTCATTTTTAAATGTTGAAGGAATAAATGTTACTAGGGATGGAAATTGAACGCATCAATATGATTCAAAAACAAAGAAACAACCAATGGACTGAAGGGACACGCACACATCACCCAAAAAAAAGTGCGCACTCAGCATTCTGCGGATAAAGTTTTACTTACATTTTTCGGAGATTGTTCTGGTGCTAGAACTATTGATTTTTTTTAGGAAAAAAATATAAAGGTTAAACGCTAGACCACGTGTTCGGTAAAACTACTGATACAACCACAAAACTTAATTAGATATCTTAGAACATCTCCCTTATAGAGTGATTTGGCTCCTTCAGATTTTTGGACACCTAGAAAGAATTTATAAGGGCACAATTACAGATTTGCAGGGAATAAAAAAAGTTTGTAAAATGCTGTACAAGAAAGACAGAAAAATCATCCCCTTCCTAATGTATTTTTATAGTAAAATTTTTGCTTTTTTTTTTTTTTAAACTGAAGAGATTGAAGAGTAGACTTGTGTATTTGGGGGAGGTCACACGGCTCCTATCTCGCTCGGGAGCCCCGCATAGCCTAAAGACGGCCATGCATAAATATAACATAATATGTTCTACATAAATCAAGGAATTATACTAATTTATTTATGTAAAACATGTTATGTTCTTTTGTTTTATATCAAGTTCGCGAATTTGATATTTAAAACAGAGGGTTTTGAGGCACGTACCACAAAAGCCGTGTAGCTTAAATTGGGGGGAAGTTGTAGCCGCGAATAGCAGGGGAACCCAAGAGTTTAGCAATTATCAAATCTTGAAAGCATTTAGAACAGAATGAAAATTAGTACTGGTTCCAGATTTAGAAAACATCACTTTACATAATTTATAAACATTTAAAAAAAGAGGAAAAAATTTGGTGGGAGGAGTTTCGTCAAAGCAGTCTAATATTTTAGCTTATTTAGCTTAAAGGCAATAAATACTTTTTCGAATGGAACAGTATTAAAAATACAGCATGTTCGAAAGAAAATTTAACGGGATCGTTTACTTCCAATTATTTATTTATATATTTTTCCTTTATGCAAAAATAAGATCACAGCCAACACAGAATGATCTCTAAAAATTTGAATTTATGAATCGTTACCTAATATATTAAAAATCTACTTACTTTTAAATTTCTGCTCTAAGCAGAAGACACTTCGTTTATACAGACGAGAAAATTAACTTTTTTTTTTTTTTTCTTTTTTGCCCCTTTTTGTTTTGCCATTTTGATCTCGCTTGATTTTGAGATCTCCCAACGAAACAGGAACACATAATTAAAACTAAGGGACCGAAGAAAGAAATTTGCCAATATCGACTCTCGGATTACTACTTAAGCCTGTGCCGATTTCCTTTTAATTTAGGCATCAGTATTCGAATGAGTTTTAATTTGCATTTTTGTTCTTTAGTTATGTCGGGTTGTTTCCCAGAGTGCCATCTAATTATTTAAATAATCGAGGTTCTTCCAAACGTATTTTGGCTTAGTTTTAAGTAATTCACGAGGTCTTTCCAAAAGGGGCAAATAATTTCTTATGTATCCTTTAAAGCGCTATTACTCTTCTTAAATGCATTGAATTATTTCTCAGTTTTATTTCAACTTAAACCTGATATATTATATTATTGTTATTTTCTATAAACGTGACCTCTGAATTACAGATGATAAATCTAATTTCGGCAAAGTAATTATTCTAAAATATAACTGATCGTTCATATCTACTAAACTACCATAAACTACTACACTAGGCGTTCGTGTCGCCCTTAACAAAACTTCTCGACGAAACCGTTTTATCAACTACCGGGCTTATAGCATAAAAAGAGAGAAGAAGAGGAAGGCTTACATTTTACTTCCATAGTGATGGATGCAAATTGCGGCTGCTTCAACGCTGGGTTTTCGGAACGGCACGTGAACGTTTTCCCGTCGTGGTCTCTACTAGGGGTTAACGTCCACTTTAGAGCTGCATTGGCTCGCTTCCCATCACTCAATAACTGTGTGGTATATTCCGTACTTGAAGTCACTATATTTCCTTCTCCATCTAGCCACGTCAGCTGGAAGGGAAAAAAAATAGGATTACATTATTAATGAGGAATGATGCAATTCAAATTTACGAATGTTTTCGTTGCTCTTGAGAGAAAAATAAATAAATAAAACAAAACGTTCAGAAATGCAATATGCGTGCGCTAATAGGCGCTTTGAAATATATGAGATTATTATAAACTTCAATACAAAGTCGGAAAATATCCATACTTCAGCTTATTTATGATTGGCCATGTGTGCGTTGCACGCTCGCTTAGATATCATACATATTGCTATAAACTCCATATTTCTTTTTAAGAATCTAAAAGTTGGTAAATATTTGTGATTATTCTCTTTCTGCTTTTAATATGTATTAAAGGAAACATTTACCTACACAATATCGCATATTTCCATAAGGCCCAGTTAATCGTTGAGTAATAAAGTTCTTTGGGGAAAAATTGTGTGTGCTTGTTAAGTGTGGGCGTTGGAAAACGCCCAGTCATGGCATAATAGCAGCTGCAATAAAGCATTAACATCGATCTTTATATAATTTGCGTTTTAGAAAACGCGTTTTCTTTATTTATTCCTGCGAAATCATAGTATGCTACCAGCTGGAGATGGTCAGTTACATTTCCCAATGTGCGTGATTAAATTATTTTCGTATTTATCTACTAGCATGTTAATCCATTTTCATCCCTCCCATTTTTATTACACTTATGTTATGAATTTTTACTGAGAGGATGAGTTAACATATAAGGTGAACTTTCATTTGTCACGGACTTAATACCTATTATATGCTAATAACCACATACTACCATAAAATTGTCAGCATTAGCGCTGGTAGCCACTTTTCAAAATGGTCGCAAACCTTTCGGATTTCAAAGCCACTGAATAGCGAAATGTCATTAGATTCCCCCCCCCCCTCAGATCAGCAACACTGATACAATTCAATGTGCCCATGAGCTCATTCAGAAGAATGAAATAGTTTGGATAAATTTTTTGATAAATTCGATGCCATGCAACAATTCGATCAAAATGGCATCGCGGTCAAGCAACACTCATTTAGTGACAAATGGGCCTGGAGTACTGGGGTCCATAGTTTAACAGATATTTATTTAAAATTGGGGAAAAATTGTGTGTGCTTGTTAAGTGTGGGCGTTGGAAAACGCCCAGTCATGGCATAATAGCAGCTGCAATAAAGCATTAACATCGATCTTTATATAATTTGCGTTTTAGAAAACGCGTTTTCTTTATTTATTCCTGCGAAATTATTTATTTACTGGGTATACTTTAAATAAATATCTGTCAACACTCATTTCCTTGCAACAGGACAATGCTTGGTCACTTGTTAACCAGATGAACACTGGACTGCATCTAGAAGCTGACATCTGAAACCCTGTCATAAACTGCCCCATAGTTCTGATCTTGTACCTTCTGATTTTCACATGCCTGAGCAGCACAAGCATGAATATCAATTTCAAGTATGATAAAAAAGTTCAAAATGCAGCTCATACGAGTATGAGTATACAGAGATACCCACACTCTTTACCAAATACTTTCTTCTTTGGCGGAATTAAAAAGTTCGTCAGTCTTTGGAAAAAACTGTCGAGAGATGGTAAGTGATTACACATCGAATCCTCGTGTTTTTGGAATAAGCTGATTTGAAGCTATAACCGAAATTCGTGTTATTTATTGACATATTCTCGTATTTCTCTGAGGCGGTGTCTGTGAAGAATTTTTTAAGAACACGTCAAAATACATAAGAAAGATATCTTCCATTAATAAGAATTACAAGACAGAAAAAAAATAGATTTTCAGATAATTCCACAGTTAATTACTATAGTAAATTCCGACTTAACGAGGGGAAAAAAAATATATATCTGGTTGAAGGAGGAGGGAATAATTCCATTATCGTTGTACGCCAAGTCATTACATAAAATTTCTTGCCGATACCTTTCTTCTGGTACATTTATTAATGTACAACGGGAAATGAACAAACTATTCCATCAGCGCTGATTGACTCTAAGTGGCAAGACTACATTACAGATTTATTTGGAATCATTAATCACGATGCTCTAACGAGAATAGTAATATCTTCAAGGAGATGAATAATACATCAAAAAGATTTCTAAAGTGGCCCGATCAATAATAGATGTTACATGCAACATCGGATATGTGCAGGCTTAAGTCAATGCAGTCACTCGCCCAATGTCGTGCTTATACTTAAATGGCCAAAGTAACACGTGGTTAAAGGCTGTAACCATGGTCACCGTTCAAACAGTCACTGATAATTATAGTCAGGTATAATCTTATTTTCGATTTTACCCTCTTTTTCAAATGTGTTTTTTCAGTTGCGTTTTATAATCCAAAACATAAAAGAAGTGATTTTTCCTCTTTCGAAAACATTGTATTTCGTTAAATATGCAAAGAGTATCGTAACAATTAAAACTCTTCCTGATCTATTTAAGATCTATTTAACTACTCAGAAATGTTACATGGGATAAAAGCAACTGTTCTGAAATCATTAATTTCCCAATCTTGATCCTTCTTACATCACCCCTTACTTAACTCAATTGCTTAGTAATGACGTAGAAAATCTAAATAGCAGGGCAAAGCTGTCTCAAAAGACTATCTCAGGAAGAGAGCTTATGGTTTAATGATCTGTGATAAGCTGTAGAAACCTGCTGAACAATCACAAAATTCTTTTATATGGAACACCATAATGATCTCATAAATATAAACTTCACAACCAAACTATTAGAATCTTTTCACCGTATACATAAACATATTAAATATTCATCGAATTGAAATCGATGCAAATTTATGAATCATGTCATCCTGTTGAAGCATTCCAGTTGGTCTTTCCACTTTAAAATGAGAACAAATTATTATTATTGTTGTTCGAAAAACTGGACGCACACATCAAAACTATCCAAAGGGGCCAAATCAAGTCTATCAAGAAGGTAACAGTTCCTAATACCCGTAACCCATCCTAAAAATAGTGTGGGATCCTGGTGAGATCCCGTGAAAAACCTTCGTACACTTAGGATCAGCTAGCACATGTACATTATTGAAGGAGAGGTACTAGACTTATCAGACAGTGTGAAGTTGAATCCAGGTGAAACTGAAGTGCAATTGCATAACGATGTCAATATGATGGGGACATACAAACACGGGACAAATTAGTCACTGTGTAATTTTTCAATTAATAAGGTGCGACCCCTACTTTAGCAAGAATCACTTCATGAATTCTTGTTGTTAGGGGTTCAACTAGACCCCTGAAATAACATATCAATATTAGGCCACTTTGAAAACAACTGGGCACGTAATTCATTCAAGTTTGCGGATGCTGTGATGTTTTCACTTTCCGTTCAAAATAGTCCCGTACGTTCTCCATAGGATTTAAATCTAGTGACTTGTTTGGACAATTTAAATGCTCTACCATTCCCTCATGTCCCTCGTGCCCGTTTAAAACAGTATAGGCCCTATGTATCAAAACCATAAGTATCCTTAAAGTGTTCAGCAAAAGGAACAGCCTGATCATACAGAATATTTGTATAGCCAGCCTGATATATCCCAGTTGGTATTTCAAGTACGGGACCCACTTCATAATAAAACGTTCCCAAAGCATCACTAACCCACCACCAGCTAGTACAACAACTTGCACGCGGTCTGTATGAAATGCCTCATTGCTTTTCACGTGAACTCGGTGACTGGAATTATTAGAGTATAAAAAAAAAAAAAAAAAAAAAAAAAAGCCAGTCATATTATAGCCACACTAGAATTGCCTTTCTGCCCGTTTGTATTATACCTATAATAATCTCAGAATTCGGCTGAAGGTCCTTGTTTAACTGTTTGTCGCAGTGCTTGTCTTGTTTGAAATCGTTTTTCATTTACCAGGTGCGATTTTCGTCGCCGATCACGATCACCTAGTACAGAATTTCGGCCACAATTCTGTGACTGATTTCTGGTTGATTTCGACTCATACGATTCCTTAAAACCTTATTACTATTCTTTCTAAAACACCAGTAAATTCAGCTACTTTTAACAGGTTGTCCTGCTAAAAGCAGGTGAGTGGCTTTCTGCCACTCACTAACATATACTCGTATTCTGCATCACACTTTTTCGTGTGGAATAATGAAACCCTTGCTTCCATAGTTACAGCTATACCTGTAAATAGAGAAAACAGTTTAACCTTATATACTAATTTCAGTGTCATATGCAGAGAGGCGTAGAAGATACAAGTGTTTAATCTGTTATATGTCCTTAAATACCACAGTGACACTAAAATTTTGGCTGGTGTCTGTATATTCGTGGATCACCAGCGTCGAGTGAACAATAAGACGACTGGAAACAAGACCATTCAGAGAGAGAGAGAGAGAGAGAGAGAGAGAGCGACATTTCTATCCTGGCCATTTTCGGGATTAAAACGCTATAACCCAAAGAGAAACCTGTGTCCGTCAGAAGCATAAGCAACATAAAACTAAACTTAATCCAGGTATCAATCGTATTTCTGGGATGTTCTGGAACGTTGTATGGTGCAATTCTCTCTAAAATCATCGTTTCAAAGAAACGAGGCGTTGTTGCAACAGGAAATCATCGTTTCAAAGAAACGAGGCGTTGTTGCAACAGGAATGGGTACCCTTAATGCTATTATTAAGTGTTTGAGAAATCAGTCCAATGTCACGAGATATTGACTGTAATCAAGATATGTGTGTTGTTGTTATTTGTTTTTTTAGGAGCATTAGCAACTAAGGCCATATTGTTCCGGTCATTCCCTGACCTTTCCGCATCCTCCGTATTTGGTGGTCACGGACTCGAACCCAGGTCTAATCAAGAAGCGTGTGCTACGCACTGCTGCTCCTGCCCACCTGGCTACGGAAGCGCCGGTATGTGTGTTGGGGGGGGGGGGGATCTTATCAGATATCCAAGTAAGGGTTCTAATATTCTGGCCAGTGTTTCAGTAATGCATTTTAACAATAGCGTCTAGGGCAGTGATAGAAGACCTCTGGCCTAATTTAGCCGAGAGGTAAACGCAAAAGAGCAGTAGTACACGGGTTTTAATTCACTGTGAATCGAGCTCAAGTGACTGCTAAATGCGGTTAACGCTAATATTCTTGTCAAAATTAGTTCCTTTCTGACCTATGTGATCGTAACATTATATAAAGAGACCTCGTCTTCTTTTTTATTCCCCCCCCCCTTTTTTTGTTTGTTAACATATACCGTAAATGCAATTTCGAAGACCTCCACGCTTCTTAAAACATTTTCCAAAATCCTTTGTATACCCTTGATATACCTCACAATACGTATTTAATTTTGTTTAATATATAAGAATTAAGAGAGTTATTAACGTTCAGAAATTATCAAGTAATGTGTGTTTATTTTCTTAAAAAATATATTGATAAAAAAAATCACAACGAATTTCGTTATAAATATATGTTTTTTTTTTTTTTTTTTTCAGTAGTTTTTGCTGTAAACGATCAACGCATGCTACAGACAACAGAGACACTTGCAATCCAGAGAATCGATATGCCACAACAACCTTCATCAATCCCTTACCCAAACGTCGCATTTACCACTAAGGATGAAGCACTTTGCCATCAGTGAGGTAGGTGACCAATGCTGAAGCAATGAAATGAACCTCTGACAGCCGTTGATGGCATTTATTGATTCAAAGTGGTATCCAGGGTGAATTTCACCAGAGTGAACAAAAAAGTAATCACGAGGATAAGCGTGGAGAATACGAAAGGTGTCACAGCAATTCCCAACCTCAGACCTGCAGCAACTGCAAAACAACACTTCGATGGCGACAAGGTGCTGGATTGTTCTGAAGGCAAATGGTACCACAAGTCGGAAGCATGTCAGGTTGCTTCCGACTCAGTGCAGGTCAAACTTATTAGTGACAACCCTGTGTAATAATAATATACTGTGTGCCCTTTACGGTGGAACTAGATGACAAGGAGGGTTAAGCACAAGTGCCTGAAGGATGAAAAATATGACGTGCATCACTTTCAGAGCACCCTGACTGCAATGTGATCAAAGAGAGACAAATAGTTTCATATGATGGATTATATGAAACTTTTCTTCAACAGATTAAGATATTTGCGGGGAGTTTTTCTTAAAAACATATAAAACCTAATTTTTGTCCGAACATCCATAAGCATAACACCTACTTAAAATTTTCATAATCCATAGATGAGGACTGAATATACGGTTTCCCTGAGTTGTTGATGTCGATAAAAAAAAAAAAAAAAATCGTTCTTGTTTATACTCCGGCACGACCACCAGGTCAGTGGAGTTTACAGTAAATCAATCAATATAAATTGTTAATCGTATTAAGCAATCACGGGCTTAAACCCAGGTCCACTCAAAGAGCATGTGCTACTTCACTCGCGCTCCTGACCACTCGGCTACGTCAGTCCTCTGGCAATTTAAGTGTGCGATACATTACCGTTTGCAACTCGTTTGGAAAAATCTAGGTTTCGATTCCCGTTAATAACTGAAGGAATTTCTAAAGCCCCCTTCAACTGAGGCTGTAATTATCATATCCAAGGAGGAAAGAGTAGGGTTTATCCGCCATGAATTATTCCGGGTTTTTCAGAAACCACAACATATCTACCCGTGAACATACGCTTCTACACACCAGTACACCAAACGGATACGAGCAACAAACTTGGTGCTGCAAAAATAAAGATATGTTTATACAGTAATAGCAAAACATACATGTAAAGGAAGTTCACTCGCCCAAGTCATTACAAGCTGGCGTTACCTACAGGAAACTGCTGAAATGTCTATTGTACATGAAATTATTTAAAATAAAAAACATATGTCTTTAGTGAGAATAAAAAACATTTACTTTAATATTTCCGCATATCTGGAGTCGCCTACCACCGGTTCAACTGTTCTTAGCATTTATAGTAAACTATGAGACTGATTTATTTTTCAAATTTACAAGAAAATTTTCTTGAAAATGGCTATTTTCAAGAAAATTTTCTGATATTAATTAAATACAGCCTGCGTTCGTGCATATATATTTATTTCAGAAAAAAAATAAATAAAAATATATATATCTTTTTTTTCTGAATAAAACATCCTAACTGAGGTTAGCATCCCATCAGTTA
The DNA here is from genome assembly GCF_048544385.1 of Mastigoproctus giganteus. Classification (NCBI taxonomy): domain Eukaryota; kingdom Metazoa; phylum Arthropoda; class Arachnida; order Uropygi; family Thelyphonidae; genus Mastigoproctus; species Mastigoproctus giganteus. Next base: position 65,320,523 of record NC_143587.1, read on the forward strand.
AATATTCCAAAAGAAAGATTCTAAAAAAGTAATGGGGGAAGAGTCGCGGGATCGCGTGAAAGATAGAAAGATTGCTTCCTTTCCACAAATACCATATTCAGGAAGAGAAAGTGCACGAAAGCCACTTTCCTGAAACCTAAAACCCACAATGCATTATGTGTGTGCATCACGGGAAAGCATTTGTCACAAAGAAGTCGCATTGCAAATACGGCATCATATTTACAACCGTTGTTAGCTAGCAGAAACTTTAAAACAGTGTCATTACATATAGACATCGCTATTACGCATTTCGGATATGTAATTAAACAATCTTACAGAAAACAAATGAAAAGAATTTTTGATGTACTCGTAAAAGCGATTAGTTTGAAAATTTTTTGACTAGATACAGCACAGGAAAAATTTCTTGTTTTCTAGTGGTATTTATTTCAAAACTATTTAAAATTTACGCACGACAAATGAAAAAGATTTTTCTCACCCTCTTTTCAAGACAGCACTGTCATGATAGAAAAAAAAATGTTATTTATATTAATCTACTAATAAAAATATTACTCTGTTACAAGGAGATTGACTAACTATATGTTACAACCTTCTTCACATCCTTAACATATTACGGAAAAACTGAGCAACCTAAGTTAATTACAGGGCTGCACAGTTTCACATTGAAAACGTCTTGTTAGAAGAGAAAAAAATCAAAGGAGCCTAAAATAAACTGGAATTTTAACAAGTAAAATTAAGAATGCAAACTTACATTTCATTACTGAAAATGAAAGAATTAAAGTTTTTTTTTTTTAATCATCGCGTAACAAAAGTGTCAGCAATGCTTATCAAAACGTGTGCACAAGCGATTACCTATCGTTTTTATCATGATGAAGAATGAAAGTCCGTGAAGTGCATCCAGTGCTGGGTACACAGAGCTAGGACAAACAGAAAGCCCCGTGAAATTATGTATCTGGAGATATCCTAGAAGTAGCTCCAGGCATATCTCTGCTTAGTTATTAGAAATATGAAAGGGACGTGCAGTTTCTGACCTCTTACGACGAAAAATGCGTCCTTGTTATCGAGAGTAAATATATGAAATTTGTTATATTTGCGAAACTTTGTTTCCCAAAATGATTCATATTTAGTTTCGATAGCTAAAATAAAATATGATAAAAAATAACCGTGGAAAAATTGCACAATCGAACAGCGGTGTAACAAAAGTACAAACACTTAAAAAACATCGAGCACAATTATCTTAGGACACACAAACGTTGGCAGAAAACGCAGGTCGCTGCATAAACACCACAATCTGAGTGTGGCAGTTGAACTTAAGTTCAGGAGCCGCCCTGCATATGACACAAGGCACACAGGCCACTTGATGGCCTATGTGTGTCTTATGTAAATATCGTTTGAAGGACCTAATGTTACTCATTTGAGGAAGTTTGAGCTCGAATTCCATCGGACACAGGAGCCTTCTCCACAGAATTAATTATTTGAGATTTTTTAGCATGCTTAACATGCAAATCAGCCAATGAACACAATCAACCTGTGACAGGTTCATTGTGTTCATTGCAATTGTATTATGTTTACACAGGTTACCTGTGTAAACATAACAAACGACAAACGATGAAAATCACATGCACCGAAGCGCTAGGGCCGAACTAGTTGATGTGTGCCAAGCAGAGGCACATTTAAGTCAGTTGGGATCCTAAGGCGCTACTGCGAGTTATTTGGGGGGGGGGGAGTTACTGCCGCAAAGTTTTGTGTATTTGGGTGTACATTTCCCCTTTCTGGGGGACTCAAATATTGGGGAACATAGGTGTGCGCCTAGTGTGCCTGTTCGTAAACGTGCCAAGGAACCTCCAAAATACCCAACCAACCAGCTATCTGTGCATGAATAATTTTTGCACATGAAAGAGATGTCATCTGTGCCCGTTATCACATTACAGGTATCAAGTTTGTACAAACGTAAAGTACCACATCTGCTACTCAGACACTCCTGACAGTTTGCTGTATTTACTAAAATACAGCAAACTGCCAGGCGTGTGATTCTGCCTGCTCCAATGTACCAAGCCGGCTAAAATTCAAATTGAAATAAAGTAAATAAATAGTTTTAGTGTTTTCTTTTTCATAAATCTTGGTGACGTTACCACGACGGTCCTGCTATAATAATAATAAAGGCAACATAGCCAAAACTATTTGAAACATGATGTCTGCTACATCGAGGCAGTAATCAGATAGAAAAGGTGGGAGTTCTATAACTGAAAGATATATATTCAGTTGAAGATCTAACTAGGTTTAACCATAATGGAAAAGACTGGTTGCAGACGGTCTTTCGCATATGCCACTTTAAGAAAGCCGTATTTTGGTGACAAAAAGGAAGCCAATAATCCTAAAACTGAACATGCGAAGCAAGCTGTTACGATCGAAATAACTGTTAATATCGCTCTTCTTGTGCTTGTCATTGAAAGCCATGCGACAATAAATGTAAGAATTTAGTATGAGATTCAAGATTTTGCTTCATCATTGAAGAATACCAATAGATTTCGCTGAAGTAGGAAACGGCGCCTAAAATAAACTTTAATTTTAACAAGTAAAATTAAGAATGCAAACTTACATTTCATTACTGAAAATGAAAGTGTTTTTTTTTTTTTTTTAATCATCGCGTAACAAAAGTGTCTATCTTCGCCTTTGATCTGAATGTTACTATTCCCAAAAACTGAATACAATAAGAAACTAATATTAGACTCTAATGGACCCGTGGTGAGGATGCAATAAACCATGCATCTAGATAGTTCAGGAATCATGCTATAATTAGTGCCGATAACTTTTCTTTTTAGGTTGCATTGTTGTGATTTTTCATAGAAAAAATGATTCCATTACATTTGCTCAATGTGAGTTTAAGAAAAACATTTGCATGCTAGACGTGCTGTTGAATAATAGCGCGACTTGTTAGAAGTTCCATGTAGGTGGAGTCATTCGGCGATAATGGTTGCAGTACTTCAAAGGCCTAAAAAAAAAAAAAAAAAAATATCTGGCGCCGATAAATTCTAGAAGAATAACTGTCAGGTGATTCCTGCCCCTGTGTCTCCAGTTGTTTCCATATATGCTTAAACTTGTTCAGAATTTGACAACACCTACAGCTCATAGGAAAAAAGATCACGCTACCATCAAACCAAGCTAAAATTTTTGAAGACGATTCTTAAAATAACTACCTTCACTCTTCATGTCCGATGAGGCTCATTTCGATTTGAATGGACGATGAACAATGCCTTATCCAGGTCGCTTAATTATGCTTGCGTGCGTGTCCAAGAAAGGCGAACTTTTGAAAGGCCATGGGATAAGAACTCACATTCTCCGTCATGTAAGTAGTCCTAGCTATGTCTATTAACTGGGTAATTTGTCCTTATTTTGCTGATAACGCTGTCACATTAATGCAGTGAGTTATCAAAATAAACACAAACATCATAATGAACAATGCTCTTATGTGACACAAACTGTTCAGGTTAATGGTACACATACCAAAAACAGAAGCGAGCCACATGTTAGCCCCACCCCCCTCCCTGAAAAGTTTTCGAAAAGACCTCCCTGTATTTTAACAACCATACTTATCGACTGTCGGGCCCGCTGATTATTCCCCCCCCCCCCCCCCGAAATGATAGATCTGGCGGCATGGTAGTCATTGCCCAAACAGGTCATTTTCAAAAATGATACCAGTTACCCACGGAAAATGATACTAAATAATTCTCGAAATTGGATTTTACTTTTCTTTACGATTTGAATATTGTAGCAGAATTATTTAATTTTAATGTAAATTCATCATGAAGCGAACTAGTGGCCCGCCTAACAACAGGTGACACTTCACAGTGATTTTTTACTATTTTTTTTTATTTTTTATTTTCGCAGAAGCAAACAACCATTTCTGAAACGCTGTTTTCATAATTATTCTTTCTGTTTTCCTCCATTTTATGCTCAATACCTGTAGAGGAAACATTTATTTTTGCAAATCATGAAATCGTCTGTGATGGCCGGGTGATTTCATGACATTTTAACGCAGACCTGTGTGCTCTTCTGCAATTTCATTTCATGTTATTATTTCTCCTCGTTTTACAAACAAAAAAAAAAAAAAAAAAAAAAAAAAACAATTTTGAACATGCATCGGGTAGAAATAATAGTTTTTACTCATTAATCTCTCTCTCTCTCTCTCTCTCTCTCTCTCGCCTTCTTACACACAACAAAAAAATGAAGTTTATTTTTACATTAATCCTCAGAGTTCCATTCTTCAGTCATCCTGATGTATCGTTCCTACCTTCCGTGATCTTAATTTGTTTCATAAACATTCTTGGCTGAGGTCCAGGGCCCAGTCTCATAAGTAAATAATGAAGTCCTACGTCACTGCAGCTACTGGAATGACGTTTCTTCCCTAGTTTTTCTGACCTTGGGCCGTATATGACAGAAAGCAGTTCCATAAAGCAGCTGTAGCATCGACCAAAAAAAAAAAAAGAATCAAGTGCCGAATTCAAGATAGAGGGCGCGGTGAACAAGTAATTCCCTCTAGGAGACAACAAGTTATTATTATTATTTTTTTTTTTTTTTCGAAACTAACAATTTTATAATTTTTAATATAACATTTTATAAATCAAAATGCAAACCAAGTTGGAAGAATACATCGTTAAAATTCGATAACTGTCCTCAGAAAGCTAGAATCCTCAAATAATACTCCACTGAAACAGCCAACGTATTCTTCGATTAGCATTGCTATTTAATAAATAATCAGCTTAAATTAAAAAACGATAACGAGAACTTTTTACTTGCTGATTATAATTTTAATGTAGTTTTTTTAACGATATATTTAATAAACACTTGTCTTCGAGCTATTATGTATCATGCAAAGCAGTATTTGCTTCTAAACATGTTTACAGCTGTACTGCAGTAAAGAAATATGTCAAGAATTTTCCATTAAAGCTAAATCTAATTAAAGTCACTGCATAAATCAAAAAAAAAAGAAAAAAAAAGAGAGAGAACAGCAGCGAAACGCCAACGAAAGGCAGCTCGAATTTCACGAGTATTCTTCTATCGTTGCTCTTCGATTTATTTTATCTGATTACTAAAATATTGATACCCCATAATCCCCTTTAGGTAATTTTCTATTCAGAAATAGAATTACACAAGTTAATAATATGAGCTGAGGATCATAAATAGGTCGTTTTCGAAAAATTCGTTGACTTTTTCTGATTTGTTTTCATGCAAACTTCATAAACAGATGCATTTTTCATATTACCCACTGTTTAATACGTAATGTATGACGTTTACTACGTCATTTCATTACGTAGTAAACGTCATCGCAATGTCTGAATTTAATTGGATAAAACTGCACACAAGCGGCTTTCATTCTAAAAGTTGTCATTTTTTTTAATTCTATTTTAACCATTTTTAGTCAGTTAGTTATGACAAGTACCATAATTTAGTTAATTTAGTTACTCATGATAAGTACCATTTTGTTCAGCTACTTATGACAAGTACCATTTTTATAAGAAACTAAACGATCTTTAGTTCCTTATTATTGTTTTGCATATTGCAATCATTGTTTTGCATTAAAAGAATTTAATTTTTGGGGTTATTATAGTGAAACACTGGTTCAAAAATACTGCAAGTTTATTATTGGCCTTACGAACATCATTAACAATCAAAACAGTTACACCGGATATTAATAATGTCGGATCGATACCTAAGAAACGATATGATGCAGGTGAACACTGTTGGTGTGTTTGGGAGGGACGACGGAGGAGAAAGAAAGAGGTAAACAAGAATCTTCACCCCGAGGCCGTAAGGCACGAAAAGGCTCTGCTTAATCTTCTGTATATAAGTAGCTGAGAAAAAACTAATAAAATGACCGTCTTGACTCTATAAGCTTCCATTGATCGATTGCAACTCCTGAAAGTTGAAGAGGACCGATAGGGAATATGCGGGGAGAGAAGGAGAAAAAAAAAAAAAGTTCGGATTGACGAAATCGTCTTTCAGGAAGAATACCTGGATACCAGTGAGTTTTATTTCCACGATGTCTTTATTTCACACTGCGATTAGGCAGTAAAAGTAGAATGGCTTTACCTTACAGTCTAAAGCCTAGATCTTGAGGAGGAAATGAAAGATCAAACTCTGAGACTGACATGGCCCTATGGAATAGATGAAAGTGAGATCAAAGAACGAGCATCGAACTGGAGACGGGCACTGAACTGTAGAGGGCAAATCGATTCTCTCCAAACCTCCTGGTCCCTAGGTTATTTCCTTTCGGGTTTTCTATCAACTTGGCCCAGAACGCTTAGAGACTCGAGAGTAGATGTTCGAAGGATAGCGTACATGGCAGTTACTGGAGTCAGATGCCATTTGAGTCTCCGGAGATGTCTGCTGCTATTTACCTCTTTTCTGTGGCTGGTGGTCCATCAGGCTCTCCGTGGGATCGCAAGAAGCAGTTATCAAAAGCTTACGACGCAGCACCTCTCTGACCTAGCATTTGGCTCGATTGCAGAGTTAAGAGTGTCCCTTTGTGTGTATGTACCGTATGGTAAAGTTTTGCCGTTGGGCAGTTAGGCAAAATAAACCCTGACTGGAAAAAAAAAAAGCGCTTTTGTGCAGCAAGTGTATACCACAGTAGATAATGCCGTATAATCCTAGGTGGACTACTGCTAGTAACTGTGGAGAATTGTTTGTTTTTCTTCTACAGAGGTAGCGAGTCATCCCTGAAAGAAGTACTACTGGTCTAGTGTTTCACGCCATGCTATAATATTTCGGCAATTCAAATAAAGTGACTGGTTCTGGTTGTGGGGATGTGGTACAGAATCCTGAGAGATATGTTTAGTTTTCATTCTCAGGCAATATGCAATATAAATAGCTTTCAGTAATACGAAAATCAGAGAGAGACAGAGAGAATGTATCCAACATTAAACAGTTTTAATCACAGAACAACAGTAATGAGTCTCTGATGCCTCTCCATGTAGCAGAAACACGGGATGGTGTGATCGTAGATAGAGAAAAACTTTCAGGCGGTAACCCAATCACCTGATGACGACATATTTCTCTTGATTAAATTAATCAGTTGGTTAAAACATGACTTTTATTTCCAAGTTTAATGGATCATTAAGGATAATCAGTTCAACAAAAGTAAAAAAAAAAAAAAAAAAAAAAATGTTTTTAAAAAATATCGTATTTTAATTTTAAGAAATGGAAATTTTTTTGTTTCTTATCGCAGAAATGGATAAAAATTATACTCAGTATGAAATGCATCTCTGTAGCTTTCATTTAAATAGAGTTACAACGGCAATAATTACAGGTCCATCACAGAAGACTTCACTAAAACCCTACAAAATACGTTTCTTTCCGTACAACAACTGACAGAAATAAATAGATCGGAGGATCTAGAAGATTTGAAAAGTCCCAAAGCCAGAAGCTAGGAATGGCTCTGTGATGACATCAGTGGCTGGCGATGAAAATCTGGAACGAGAGTACCAGAACAGACTCTGCGTCATTAAAGGCCTATCTATCTCTGCTTGCTAGACATACCAATGAGTAATTACGCGTTCTACCTAGGGATGGATCTATGTATACTTCTTTCATTATTTATCTGGATAAAATCTTCCCTTTAGGTTTCACGGAAACATTATTTTGGTCTTGGTATAATTACAGTTATATAGCTGGAGTCACAATATCAGTCTTACTATTCTATCCCATCGAAGTCACACTTTTAGTCCAATACATGGTAGTAAAAGACGGTCAGTCTGTCTGATATATTAAAAACAATTTGGCCACAGTAGCCCTTGTGTCACTGAACATCATTCCAACGACGGTCAGTCTAGCCATTGTAGGAATGCCTACATTGACATGTTTTCTGGTTGGTACACAATTATTGTCCTTTATAGAAAAAATTCGTCCATTGTCGTTCGCTGTTATTAAAAGTCAACAGTGTTTATTATTATTAACAACGAAATAAATAACGAAAAAATTGTGGGTACGACAGCACTGACGGTTAATTTCCGGCTATTTCCAGTTATTTCTATCTTTTTTATTGCATAAAAAAAGAGTTAGCCTACATGGTATACAGCGAACTCACCACGGCATTAAAACATAAAATATTCAAGGAAAATTAAGCAGTAGGTTGCAAAAGGTATTTCGCACCTAGAAAAGGAAAAATATTATTCTCCATTAAATATTATTTATCGTTCATCTTAGGGCAGTTATCTGTTTCTCCTTTTCCTTTTCACCCGAGAAGCTTCTAACGGCACAACTTTTCTCTATCTTACAGGTCACAGGGGAAATCCTTCTTTCTCCTCTCGCACTCTTTATCTGGACACGTGTACAGCTGTAGTTAGGACATTAGTGGTCTCTCCTTCCCTTTCGGAATATGTTCCCTCCTCCACTCCGACGCATACGTTTATTTCTCCTTCTCCATTGGCGAGCGGTAAATTAAACCCTTTTGCCGGTGAACACAAACAAATTCGCGCCCATTCCTAGATAACTGAACCAGCCATTTAGATAAGGAAGACAGCACCGCCTCCAGATAACAAGAAGGCTCCGCCTGGGGAGGAAACGACTTCTCTACTACTCAGTTTCCTCTAAAGAATATCTCTCGGAGACCGGAAGTACGACTGTCAAATTTGTCTGTACTTGCTTGCGGTGGTAGTGGTGCTGGCGAAGGCTGAGCCTTTATCGGGGTGAGAAGCGACATCATTCCTTCCCTCTTCCCCCCTCATCTTTCTATCCCAACATCGAGAATATTTTGCTTGGCGCTATAAATTTGTTTAATGAGTTTCATAAGGTGGCAAAGCCGGACGAAAAAGACTCATATTTTCTTCACAACTGCCCGCAATCTTTCCGACACAGAAATGTTATTCATAGATATGTTCAAATGCCGTAAAATCACGGTGGAATTCTTCATATTTCATATGGCACGATGTTGAGGACGTGGGATAAGCGATTATCTAATTGGGAAAAGGGAGAGAAGGATTGTGATGCGAAAGAAAACAAAAAATATTAGAAGAGGATTATCTCTTATCCCAAGACTTAAGGTATATATGACGTTGGTGTACGAATGTAAGCATGACGGCAGGATTTTCTTCTCCTGTGTTAGAGGATAATTCGCGAAAGCATCAGATCAGAAAAGTGATGCTGATCCTCTCCTTTGCCAAGTGGACAAGCAGGAGTCAATGGCATGGATTATGTGATACTAACTGGACTGGGGGGGGGGGGAACCTCTTTTCGTTAAGCAGATCATTAAGCGACAATTTTCATTTTTGTTAGCTTATGATATGAACTGACGGAACCTCGTTTGATTTAACTTGTGGACTTTGAAGGGGTTTTTCTTACCACCAGAATATAGGTCATTATTAGAAAAATACATATGGTTCACCGCTTTAGAAAATTCAGAATATACACTGCCCTGCCATTAATATTCGGACACCCCTCCACTGATGCAACACGTCACAAAACTTGCTATAAATAGACACACTGGGCTTCGAACAGACAATTGCAAAAGTGGCATGCAAGATGACACGTTCAACAGAACTGATCACCTCAACAAATGCTAGACGCCGATTATCATGGTGTAAAGAGCACGAATCCTGGACTGTAAAGCAGTGGAAAACAGTCCTATGGACAGACGAGTCGAGGTTCGCACTCTACCAGTCTGATGGCAGTTCCTGGGTGTGGCAAATGCCAGGGAAACAGTTCCTTCCTGATTGTATCCTCCCAACGCTGATGTTTGGTGGAGGCAGTGTCAGTCATGGTATGGGTCTCCTTTCATGATTTGGCTTGGGTCCATTAGTCGTTATCGACAAAACCATGAATGATGTGCAATACAAGGACATCCTGGGCAATTTTGCACTTCCAACATTATGGCAATATTTCGGGGAAGGCCCATACCTGTATCAGCAAGACAACGCACCATGCCATACTGCTCGGGTCTTAACAGAGTGGTTTGAGGTCATGGGTGTGGAACAGTTGGATTGGTCAGCCGAGAGTTCTGATCTGAATCCTATCGAGCATCTTTAGGATGTATTGGTTCGTCGGGTACGTGCACGTCGAGATCGCCCAAAGAACAAGGCCGAACTGGTGGCTGCATTAAAGGCTGAGTGGAGGAACATATCACCTGACATTTATAAAAAGCTGGTTGAGAATGTGCCGCGAAGATTGAAGGCCGTCATAAAAGCAAAAGGTTTCAGCACAAAATATTAAATGACGCAATAAGAGCTCTCTTTTTTTTTGTCTAAAGGCGGGTGTCCGGATATTAATGGTAGGGTAGTATATACTTCCCCCTCACTCTCCCCTCCCTTCCATTTGGAAATCATGGGTAAGCCCCTACATGACAACTACACTAATGCAAAGACGAAGATTGCAACTTGGACTCGGACCTCGAAGATTGCATCCGGCTCTGTATAGCCTGCTTTTTACTCCTCTTTCCCTAGCAGAGGGAGAGGGGACAGCCTGCTGTCTCCTCCCCCTCCTACTACCCCTCTTTCTCCTCTGGTGAGGCATGGGCATGCCCCACTATTTCAACAGGGGTCATCTTCGCTATAGACCTCTTACTTCCAATTTCCAACCCCCCAGTCTTCCACCTCCCCTCCCATCTCTTTCTCCTTACAACAGCGCCTGCCCCACATGTACAAATTTAAAACAACAAAATTCATGCCCGACCTATTAGGAAATCTTATCCCTTATAGCCCCTCTAAGCATCGTATAATGTACCATCTGTGCCCAAAAGAAAAGAAGAATTTTTATTTAATTTTATTTATTTATTATTTATTTTTTTATTATTATTATTTTTTATTTATTATTACTTTTTTTTTTTTTTTTTTTTTGGTCCTAGCCACTGAAATCTCAGGAAAATAGGTGGTAGGACCTGCCAGAGCAAACCTTATGGCAGTGTTTCTCAATCTTTTTACTCTCGTGGCACATTTTCCAAAGAAGAAAAATTTCGCGGCACACCTACGTAGTCATAGAAGAAGAAATTTCTAAATTAAATAAATAGAACGAAAAATAATATTAACAATTTTTTTATTTATACTTATATTATATTTGTGTTATTTGTGTTATGCAAACAATTCTTACAACCAAAATAAAATATTCAGACAACGATGTTAAAATAAAAACGACGCTAGTTTTTTTTTTAAGATTTTGCGGGACACTTGGAAAATTTTGTGACACACTAATGTGACGCGGCACACCCTTTGAGAAACACTGCCTTAAGGGAACACCTGGCTGGCCTCCACGTGGCGGAGTACGTAAACGACAGGTCCCATCTGTGGCCTGGCGGCTAACAAGCCAGAGGAACAAGGGGCACAACATAATTACACAATACATGATCCACACACTTTTAAACCTCTGGTCTTGACAGCGTACTGTCCTCGATACAAAGAACATACGCGTCCTAGCCACTGAAATCTCAGGAAAATAGGTGGTAGGACCTGCCAGAGCAAACCTTAAGGGAACACCTGGCTGGCCTTCACGTGGCGGAGTACGTAAACGACAGGTCCCATCTGTGGCCTGGCGGCTAACAAGCCAGAGGAACAAGGGGCACAACATATTACACAATACATGATCCACACACTTTTAAACCTCTGGTCTTGACAGCGTACTGTCCTCGATACAAAGAACATACGCGGACATAGGGTAAATCCCTGGTGCCGTTAGACCCAAAAATACTCTGTACTCTGTACATGACAACTACTTGGTCATGGTAACCATGACAACAGTTACTGTTATTATGGAACCTTTGCTGCTCTAGATCTAATCGAAAACTTTCGTTCTAGGTTATGTGTATTCCACTAGTTTTCACTCATATATTATTTAAATTTTACACCTAATGGAGAAAGCTGTAGACATATCCTTTGGAAAGTGCAAATCCAAGTGAAGATGGTGGTATAAGCTTAATTTTCCAAGTAAAGCTGTGATCACTGTCATGGAGTAATGACGTAAATCGTAATGATGAGCTTTATTTTGTTGTTCAAGGTTTTTCCTCTAGAAAGGCGGTGGAGAATGTAGGAACGTGCCTAATGTTCGCTAAAACAAACCCATTAAATAATGGCGGCTAATTATCCAGAGTACCATAAATGAACTCCTAAATTATATTTAGGAGTGAAAAATCCTACAGTATAAAAGCAGAAATTTCAACAAAGCATCCTAATTTTGATCTTCCGCGATGAGGAACACGGAAAAAAAACGGAATAATAATAAGAAAAATATCATAATTAGATTACTAACTGAAGTTAAGAATTTTTTAAAAAAATAAGGAACTACCTCTAGTCTAAACAGCCTATAAATCACCCTCGATTACAAACAGTTCTGCTCTCTTCCGCTTTTTCTTTTTTGGATCTACAGTAAAATCATTACGGCCTGCATAAATGGCAGATTAGCATCTGTAGAAAAGCAGATTAAGGCAGCAGCATTAGCATGCGCTAATGCACAATGTAATAATCTTTCTGCTGTAGATAAATAGAACATCTTGTACGACTCCGACAAAAGTGAGCGTTGTCAATTCTAATTCGATAAGCACGGAAACTGGATGCGATAAGCCTGCAACTGGCTTGTACATTAATCCTCGAGAATTCAGAGCCAGGTTAAATGAGACGAACTCGCGGATAAAATCAACTCTTTACCATTGTTGGTAAGAGATGGATTTATCAACAACTGAAAGGAAAAAAAAATTTCCTAACCTTTTTTTTATTTTATTTAAATCGATCGAGTGACGGGGAGGCGTGCGTGCATAAATGACAGATTTCATCGAGTGTTTAGATCCCCACTTCTCGCCGATCTGTATCGAACCAAGCACGTTCGCTTTTCACACGCATTAAAACGATTATCCAGTATTAAACTTCTGTTTTTATCCACTAACATTAAAAAAAAAAAAAAAACGCAAGCTGCTTTGTATTTTAATAACTATCGAGTGAGCACTTAATGGAATTTATCATAATTTCAGATAGCTCCTCCCTGACAGCTTTTAAGTCATTTCAACTGTCTCTCATTTATGTAATTTCATTTCTTTTGCCTTAATTGCTTTCCTTCACACGATTATGTACAAGTAGTTAAACAACAAAAAAAAAAAAAAAAAAAAGTCTGTCACGCAACAGCAAATGCTTGCTGAAAGTGAGTGGCTAATAAGTTGGATTCATGAATAAAAGAAGTCGCAATTCAGAGAAATTTATAATCAAAGAAAAGCTGAGTGATGGCAGAGTACATTTTATTTTTATAAAGCGGCAGCGTTTGTGTGTCCTGTGGTCGGTTTGACTGTTTCGACGAAGGCAAGATCCACTTTTCGAAGGGGAAGGAAACTTTCGGCCCTCACACGAAACAGAATATCTCGGCCACGGTGTGCAAAAGTTTCTTGCCATCCGGAGAGGAATCGAACCCTGGTCACATCCAATGGGCGTGGAAGAAGAACAGTGGTGACTCAGTCAATATTAAACTTCTGAAGTTGCCATTATTATTCATTTATAAATTCCCGCAATAAGTTTTTTTTTTTTTTTTTTTATATCTACTGCACCTTGTAATTTAAGAGAAGTTTAAATGTGCACTTACCTCAGCAGGTGGTTTCCCTTTATGAGATTCACAGGTCAACTCTACTGTCATACCTGCAGTTGTGCGAAGAAAATCACCTTGAACGATCTTCGGTGGCTCTGGAGGAACTGCAAATATGTGATGGGGAAAGAACAGTTTTAGATAAGGCGTCGCTGGTGAACATTCCTTATTTATTTACTATGAGTATTTATATTTTAAAAAACTACCAGCATATGAATTGATGGCATTTGTAACTAATCGAAAAAAAACTATTTTTTTGGAATTTTCATTTCAAATCCCAGGGCTTAATTTTTACTTAATTATTTTATTATGTTATTGTTTTGGCGGTTTTTTTTTTTTTTTTTTTAGTGCATCCACTACTTCGGTCATAGTGTGGCAAATCGTATTGTATGGTTTTTTTCTTGTTTTCCCGGCCAATCTGCAAGTTTCGTAAATCAGAAGGACTCGTGGTGTGTGTGTGGGGGGGGGCGAACCTATCTATCCTAGCACACCAAACTCAGACAAGGCTCAAATCCAGCCCTCCAATGAGCCCATTATACTGCCAAGAGGGCTATTTTATTATTGATATTTAAAAGAAAGTTCAAACGTCATAAGAATCAAATTTGAAATCATTATTATTTTAATCTAGTAAGATTTTAAAAAAAAGAACGAAAAGGTTAAATTTAGGGGAAAATGTTAATTCTAAAAGAAGTGAAAAGAATTCCAAATGAAGTGTTAAATAAGATTAAACGCGCCAAAGATAAATATTGTAAGTGGAACCACTTTGTTCAAGTTTGTGTAAACGGGATAAAAGAAATAATTATTTTAATCTGTAAATATGGCTAATGGGGCGAAACTGGAAGAGTAAACTCTAGAATAAGGAGGTAACAACGCGCAGTATCAAATATGGAAACACCATAATTTTAATGGGATGTGAAATGATAAGATTTTACTTTTAGAAGAGCTCATCAATAAACTATTTTGATGGGGTCATTCGGACAATTACTCATTTACTTTAATAGAAGGTGTAATAAAAGTCAATCAAGAAACAGATTAAGAGCCTACATCTTGAGTGACTTTTACATAAAATTAATGCTTTCAATTTTTAGTTGCGTTGTGTGTGCATGTGAACGAGAGGGAGGGGGAGTTCCTGTAACGTGTAGCCCGTTGGTAATAAAGCACAAGAAACCTAATTTCTGCTATGATAATATATCTGCTTTTCTGAAATTTTCCACAGTTCTATTGCCGACCTCCTGTATCATGTGTTTTGCCTATATCGACGTTGAGTTTTTGTTTCTGACTAAGCTGATAGTATTCAAGTAGTAATGGGCATAATCGGGAGGTCATATGACCTAATAATCCTCATTTATTCATTCCACTTCCGTTTTCTAGAAATTGAATGAAGTTGAAAAAAATGATTACGGCTAATAATCAAAATAATCGATTATGGATTTTGATAATCAAGCAGAAAGATATAATCAAAGATGTGGCTGATGCGGGGGGGTAAACACACACAGATTGGCCATATGGAATAAAACGATGCAAAACTTAATTGCAAAAATAAAATCTTCGTTTCGATTTCATAATTTATTATGGAAATCATTCAAATATTGAAATAATCGATTATGACTCATTCATTATGCCTATCACTATATTTAAGACATGAAAGTTGACCCGTAAGGCTATCGTGCGGTTCCCTGATTTTAATATTTCATTTGCATCGTGCAAGTGGGATAGGATTTCTAATATACTGACCTGGCAGGATAATTATTATGCTGAAAAGTGTTGTGTTTCCTATTAAAATGAATCCCAGCTAGGTCACGTCATTTAGGCAGTTCTCGCAATTAGTTTAATAAGAGAGGAGAACATACCGTATTTAGTAGCCGAGTGGTGTTGAACCACAATCACTTGTACTTCTGTACCCATACGCTTGGCAACTCGAATACGGATCTAAGAATTTAATATTTTTTTTATTAATGATAACAATGACACTGACCTAACAAGTTAATTAATTAATGTATGCAGTGCCTTTCACTTAAAAAAATTAAAAATAAACGAGAAAAAAGCAACAACGTTTATGTGCGAACCGAGAACATTTCATTTCTGGGCGTCCGCCAAATTGCTCATTCACTCCTTCAATCAGCACACGGCAACACACACAATACCCTGTGATTCAGCTATGACATATAGTATATGGGTAGCCTATGTGATATGTATTAAAAAAAAAAGAAAGAAAGAAAGAGAAATAATAACTGCTGGATTTCTACTTGTCCGGTTTTAACGAAATTTAGGACTAGGAATCGAATTATTATATGTGGATGGACAGACGGACGGACGGACAGACGTGGTGAAAACAATATAGGCGCTTTACGCAAAATGCCTTATACATAATTCTATAGAGAAAATGCCTTCCAATTGAGCGCTGTGGTAATGACTATGGGTCACAGAGTAACCCATTATAAATAAAATAAATTTTCTGTTTATACTCCAGGAAGACCACACGGTCAGGAGTTCACAAGGTAATGAATACAAGAAACAGCACCGTATTTAGCAATCACGGGCTTGAACCCCAGCCACACACACAAGGCACATGTACTTATGCACTCCGAAGCCTGACAACTCGGCTGCGGCATTGTTACTTATTTCGAAAACATTTTGTACGTATTTGTTCTCATTACTATTCAGTACATTGACCTCTAAGCCAACCACATTCCTTCACAACTAAGTTTCTGAAATAGGGCTGCTAGTTGCTTTCATTCCGCTGAAGCGAAAGTATGTATATAAGTTTTATATATATATAATGCTGCTCCGTTCTATTCCACCCTGCTAAAATATTCGAATCAACGATATTAAAATCCTGAAAGCAACGGTTTATTTTATTTCCACACCAACACCTTTTTAAAGGGCAAGAGAGGTCCTCCTTTTGGAAAGTTACGGCATTTTGTTAGGGTGAATAATTTTAGCATGCTCATTACCAAGCGCGTGCTACGGATAATAATGCTATCGATGCATTTTGCCGTTGTTTTAACGCGCTGATGGAGCTTGAACACGTAATTGTACATTCAACTGGCGTATATTTGGGGTTACAGGAGGGAAGGAGACGGGGGTGAATAACTGTCGAAAATTGCGCGTTGACAAGATAAAGACATTCACGTTTCGGATTTGCCTAATTTTTCTGCGTTTATTTGGTTGTTTCCACGTATTATTTCAGTATTGCGCAAAGGTCGTTGACGGTACGGTGCGTGACGTAAGGTCAGGGAACTCGGAACAAATGGTAGGAAACTTGTAAAAATGCTGGTAATATTAAATTGGAGTTCGAGCCCATAAATCTTTAGTGGCAAGCTCGAGAAAGGTGGCATTTTGAAATAAAAAGTTACCTGACGGTACTGTATAATAATAAATGTTTTAACGGGCGTGCATTAAAATGAAATAAAATGCATTAGTTACGTAAAAGCGTTAATTGGGAGAACGTACAATCGGAGTTTTAGAAAACTCCATATCTTTGAAGAATTTATTTTCATTTATTTATCCACTTTAACGAAGTAGAACTGTCTGAAAATTAAGCCTTTTCACTAGTAAGCAACCAGCTGAGAGAAATAAAGTAGCGTTTACCCATGACTGGTTTATGGAGTCATCCCACGTACTTCTTATTAAGTTAAGAACGTTCCAGTGGAGACCAAGGGTCTGTATATTTCAGTAATAATATTTTAATCCAAGGATTTTTTTAAGTGAAGTGATGATAATCTGCTGATTAATGACGTCATATTAATTAGTTCTGTTTCATATATGCTCACACTTCAAACTTGTCCCACCTCACAACCTCTGCGACCAGCCCCCTTCCTCTGGCACTCACATTCCTTGAATAAAGGCATATTACATGTCTATCTTCGCGAAAATTTCTCAGGATAAAATTCAAGACTTGCATACTGAAGATTGTCTGTCCGCTGCAGAATATTAATAAGGTCGGAGGAAAACAAGGGATGGTTGCAAAGTCTATTAAACAAACCGGTGTGCCTAAAAGGATAGTATAAAACCTTTTGTTGAGCGAACTTGGTTAAAAATGCTTCAGCCTAATTAGTATCGGCACCTTATTAATTACCGAAATGAATGCAGAAACACATCCGGCACGGAAAAAAGAAGAAACTATCTACTCGACATGGAAACTACAATGAGAACACAACGTGTACATCATGTGAAATACGTAACCATAATTAATCATCTTCGAGAAGACGCCGGAAAAACAAGCTAAGTGTCTTCCATCCGTGTCTACAGATCTGCCCAAGTATGGCCACAGATGCACTATAACAGGCATAGTAGAAAACAAGAAGGAAACTCTTACTGAGAGGCACTCCAAGTTGCCCGCGAATACGTGTCTCTCTCTCTCTTATTAGATAATGGGGAACATTTAAATCTTGTTATACGTCTTGACAGGTTTGTGTGAAGCAAAAACAAAATATGCAGGAAGAATCTCAAATAAGTCCTCCTACAGTGTGTGCGTCATCTTCAGAAGGGAGCGCCACGGTCTAATATCTATAATGATGATGTTCACACCAAAAGCGATAAAGCCTCAGTTGCTTTAAACAAAATGGCCCGTCGCAATCAACACTCTTTTCGAAAAGACTAGAATCAAATTCCGACGGCAACTGAAACAATTTTTTATAGTTAATCGACGTAAGGCGAAGGTGAAGCAGATATTTTTTTTTTAAACAAAGGCAAATTTTGCGGGATTTATATCCCTCAAGTAGGGAAAAGGGTACAGTCAACTTTCATTTCTCTAGACAACACATATCGAACTGTTCTGGAGCTTATATAACTGTATTTGGTTGCGAAATAGTAATAATAATAATAACAATAAGGAGGAAGAGGAGGAGGAAGACGTACAACAGTCGATCGGGAAGTCCCACAAATGACGAACCCCAGGAATAGATAACATCTACAACTACTGGTACAAAAAGTTCAGATGCACACACAGGCACATAGCGGAACAGTTCACCCTGATAATAATAGAAGAACAAGAAGAACTCTTTATTGCATACAAAATGCACATGCCGTACACAATACCCTTCACGGCTACAAGCCAGGGGTTTACAGTAAAGGCTAATACAAGGTTACAAAGGCTAATACAATATTACAGTAAAGGCTAATACAATGTAATAAACAAGGATGAGATAGGAGGAAAAAAATATTATTACTAATTATACAAGTGTAGGAAAGCAAATGAAAAATTTACATATGAACATATATACACAACAGAATGTTATCATGTTAAATTATTCTCCAGGGAGGAGTCTTTTTACAGTGCTCGAGTCATCGAAGCAGGAGCAAAAAGTTAGGAGCAGGAGGGATCCATGGGAGTGATGGACAGGTCCTTGGGAGCAGATTCTAATGTCCTGTGACGTGGTCCTGAGAAGGAAGTGGATGGAGTAAGTTCTGCCTGTATTTTTTATCCAATGCGAACTTGTAGAGGTCGCCATCAAAGGAGTATACGTACTGCAGCATTTGCACGGGTAAGAACCGATCGGATAGCTTTAACCGGTTTGGGGTGGCCTGAAGGACTGGATTGGCCCAAAGGCTTGGGACTGGGATCCTCCAACCGCAGCTAGCCCAGAAGTCTGGGTCCGAAATAATGCCAACCATCATTTTTACAGAAAAGACGAGTCTTCTCTCATGGATAATGGCAGGAAGACGTCTGATGATGTTTAGAGATGCTGCCATCTGGGTGGTCCTTCGTGCAGGGGGAAGTCGGAATTTCCATATGGCCCACTTCAATAGCCAAAATTCGCCCGCAAAAATCCGTCTTAGATGCGTTGCGGCAGTTGAGGTCCAGACTTCTGTTCCATAAAGAATGACCGGATAGACACATGTCTTAATATATCTGCACCCAACGGCCTGGTCATGGACATGCATAAGTTGTTGCTTAAGCATCCACCGGAGGCGACAGAATTTTTTTTGCAGGTGGCCTATGTGTGGTAGAAAGGAGAGCTAGAGCTTCTAGTCAAAAATAACGCCCAGGTCGGTGTGTTGCTGAACAGCAGAAATCGCGGATCCTCTTATATTGGGTTGCACCATCGTTGGGTTCCGTTTGAGCGAGAAAGTCAACTGTTTCGACTTCTCAGGATTGATGTGAAGGCCGAAACCGGAGAGGAAGACCTCGAGATTATGGATTTTCTGTTCGATTAAGACATTTGTGTAGTCAGCAGTGTCTCCGGGGTTGATAGCAGTGAAGAGCTTTATATCATCAGCGAAGGTGATAACATCAGTTCGGCCCGTCACGAAAGGCAGAAGAACAGCTGAGAACAAAATACCAGAGAGGACCCCACCTTGTGGGACTCCAGCTGTAATAGTTCTGGTGTAGCGCCGATTGGCATCGCGAACAATAATAGTCCTATTCTCAAGCATTGTCTGAATGAACCAGAGCACGTCTCCGCCAATGAGGTAATGTTCACGTAATAGCCTTACCAATGCGTGAACGGATACGGAATCAAATGCTGCCTGGACGTCGATATAAGTAACGGTGATTTCCGAACGGTGCTCAAATGCCTCGAGGATCTTGGTAGTGGTGCTGACTAGATTTGTAGCGGTGGATCTTGACCGGGTGGCATAGTGGATCTGCGGTGGCTGATGTGGCATTATTTGGGTGGTTAACGTTTTCAGAAGATATTTCTCAAATAGCTTTAATAGGCTTGATGCAGAAGAAATAGGACGGAAGTGACTGGGCTGAGAAGCAGAGCGTATTTTTGGCAGCTGTCTTACTAGATAGACGTGCCATATAGGAGGGAAGAATTTTTGATGAAGGATTTTGTTGAATAACGACAGAATGGGATCAACAATAAATGTACTCAGGCATTTCAGCATAGACTGCAGAATCCCGTCGGCGCCGGATGCGGCCGTAGGTGCTAAACTATTTATTGCATCAATCAGTTGATATTTGGTGAGTTGAACTGAATTTAAGGGGTCGGTTGAAATCGGATTGATTGGTAATTCCATTGGTGTAGTGGATTCTGGCTGAGCCGCAAACCTAGTTATGTGGTCGAGCCAACTGCTCAAATTGAGTGAGTGGATGGCGTCCTCTGATTTGCTTCTCTGGAAGGGCTTCCCTTTATTTATGGTATCCTCTAGGTGAAGTTTTATTGCCTCCCTCTTGTTCCTAAAAAAAAAGAGCCCTAGCTCGGGAGAATGCAGTTCTGTCCGAGGGTGAGCGGGAGTTTTTCCACCGCTTGTGCATGTTCTGTTTGACGTGGAAGCTTTTAGAGACTTTTGGACTTCACCAGGCCCTTGAATGCTCTATAATGGTTAGCTTCTTTGTTGCAGCATAGAGAGAGACAGTGGCTATCCATCTTGTCATTAGGTCAATTCCGAGTTCAGGGTCGCATTCCTCAAGGACATCCCATGGAATTGCCTGGGCTGCATAAACACACCTTTCAGGATCGAGGTATTTGGGCGCTGTAATAGTTTTGGCTGTGACTTTCCTCCTGCCAGAAGTGATGGGCATTTCTGTTTGCACAGAGAGAATGATGGGGTTATGATCACACTGTATGTTGCTTGTCGGGTTTTGATTAGCTACACAATTTGCTGATGCGAACGCGAGGTCCAATGTGCTTTCACCTCTCGTGGGTGGTGTCCTCACCAGTTTAAGACCTAATATGTCTAAATGCTGACTCAGTCTTCTCTTAAGGCTCCCCAGGGTATTTGGGAGATTGAAATCCCCACACACGATTTGCTTCAGTGATGAATGGAGATGGTTAATCAGCCAATTGAGGAGTTCATCAACTACTTGTGTGTCTGGAACTGGTGGGATATACACTGCCACAATGTCGAGAGAAACGTTCTAGCTGTTGTTGTTTTTAGGTTTTAGTGTGACTAGAACTGCCTCGAAAGAATCGGACTGGCTCGATACTGAGTGGAGGATAGAAAATACCTGCTCATTGAACAAAATTGTTACTCCTCCTCCCCTGCGGTTTTCTCTAGACGTGCACACCATCTGATATCCTGCAGGCCAAGTAGAAGAAAGTGTTTCTTCACTGGGATCAAGCCATGTTTCTGCGAAGCAAACTACGTCCATTGAACTGGACAGCAAGAGCTCCTCAACTTCATTCAATTTGTTCCTCATGGATCGCACATTTTGAAATAGGAGTTGGAATGAAGCTGGTCTCCTGACCTTGACGAGGGATGTACATTGTCTGGTCCGTCTGTGATGCGTTGCTGGTTTTCGATATGTTGAAACCATGACAGGGATCGTAAAAGTTGGAGATAGAGATGACGGAGATCTTGAGTAGTTTTCATTCACCGTTGAGAGTCCCTTTTCCGTAGGTTAAGGGCGAAATATGGAATTACCTTTTTGCTATGGCCAATCCCATGTAGAGCAGTTCGGTTGTTAGTTGGGAATAGAAATACATCGTCTAGTCAGAGTCTGGACTGTTGTGGACACCTCTCAGGGGTATTTGAGGGTATCGCTTCTTTTCTGCTTCGTGTTTCATAAAATGGCCTGATGATGGTGCCGAGGGGTCATTCGGTACACGTTCCAATCCTTTCAAACTGGCTTCTGTCACAATAGATGCGAAAAGAAGCATAAGATGTTCTACGAGTGTTCAGTTTCTGAATCTTTAAATCCAACTGGAGTTCCTCAAACAGAACATCAGTGACGAGTTTTGCTGACGTGTTCGGGGCCAAACGCGATACAAACAAACTGCTTGGGGAGAGTCGGGGTGATGAACCAACCGGTTTGACAGGCTGAAGCTTCGAAACTTCAGTGCCCGTCCAAGTGTTTTTCTTCCTATTCGAACTGTTTTGATTGGTAGTCTGGGCATTTTCCGGTTTGGCACCCAACACCAAGTTGGTGGCAGACCTGGTAGTGGTCCGGGTTTGTTTAAGACTAAGTGACGGGTGAATTCCTGCGTGCAGTTCAAGGGCGTGTGATGTGGCATTTTGGTTTCTGTACTGATTAGGACTTACTTGGTCGGGTGGCACATGAACACCGTTTGTTTCCTTGAGCAGGTTTAGCTTGAGCACATTTGAATACGATTTAGCTTTCTCAGAGGAGAGTGTTCGATGCAATATCTTGTTCCCCTATTACGCTCATAGACAGTAGTAGGCGGCGTGTTAGCGACTGCGCCTTTTGGTCGGTTTTCCGCTTCAACGCCAGAGCTAGTCGTCGGGAAGGATACACTTTCAACATAATCTTTTCCCAATTCAGGAGATACAGTGTAAACATCTCTGCTAGCTAGTTTTGAGGTCTGAGGAACCCGCAGAAATGATCTCAATGCGGATCTCTCAGAAAGCACAACGTTGCTCTTCAGATCTATTATCTCATTTTTCGATACGCTCATTTCCTTTCTAATTTCCTCGTTCTGTACGCGAAGCTCTTGGTTTATACTGAGTAGAGTGGATAAACATTCATAAATTTTTGGAAAGTTCTCCTCTAAATTGTGCATATGCTCTTCAGCCTGCATAGCAACAGGTAAACAAACTGCGTAAATGCTTCTGCTATTACGCTGCTAAGGCTATTCAGGTTGCTAAGATGTGAGGTGTGTGTCTGTTCACTCTCTGCATCCCGGGGATCTGCGTGTACGGAGCAGGTACGACCGGCATTTTGGCAGTTGTCAGAACAGATATAACAATAACACGATTTGTTTATAATAGGGGTGTCAGGCTACGTTTGTGAGCTCATGGCTTTTCCCTTACCATCGCTGGGTGGGTCATTTGTCCGGTCTCGCTCATATTCCAAATGAAGTCTTCCTTCGTGATCCAAATTACTTTCTTTATTCTGGAGGTCATTGTTTTGCATATCAGTGAAACGGTGAGGGTTACGGAATTGCCCTCTTCCAAAGTATTAAGTATTTCTACCGATGCATTGTCTTCTCTTCGCGGAGGGGGGGGGGGGGGTATCATCCTTCCTACTGGCCGTTGCTGTGGTTCCTATTTGTTTTCCCTTTACACAACATTTTCCCAAAAACCCTTTCCTTTTGCTCAGTGACAAGCGAGAGAGACTTGAATACCCCGAGCATAACAGGCATATTCTGTGCTTTGATTTGCTGCAGATTAAGGTTTCGTCTGCAGAAGTATGACAGGGGTCAGATGTCCCAGCAGTTACTGCGAGTGTTGTATTCTTAGTCATCATTGCCGTTAGCAAGCAGCTTCCTGTTATTGCTGAATTAAAAGATTAAAAAAAGTCCATGAGGAAGAGTAGCGGCCATTTTCGACTCCTGAGCCTAACTGGTCAAATAGCTCTATTCATGCAGGATCAACGATAACCTTGAAACAAGATCAGGCGGTTTTATGGCCAGCGTCCATAGTACAATTACTATTAATATAAACATATTAATAAATAATTACCTGATTACGGCACAGGTCAACGAAGAGTATCACTATGTAACTGGTATCCTTAGGATCATGTAGATACTACACATGGAACTGTTCATAGAGAATTTCTTTCACTATTAAACGCAAACACGGAGAACATAGAGTTTGCGTCCGCACAGACGCTCAAGCACTAAATTGTTCTAATAATGCATCCTGACACAAGGAATCACCTACCTGAAAACAAAGACACCACAAACCTGTAAAAGTGCAGACCAATCATCTGTCTCCCAACAATGTAAAAGATCTGGACCAGTTGCATAACTAAGAAGAAATCAGACCACATAGAGAGCCAGAAAACCATGGCCGAGCAGTAGAAGGGATGTAAACAGAAGATGCAAGGAGCAATTGACCATTGATGCTGTAGTTATGGAGCAAGCCTACAACAAGAACCGCAACCAGTACACGGCCTACATTAACTATCACAAGGCCTTCGACTCCGTGCCCCCTTCCCCATAGCTGGCTGATATAGACACTGAAGATCTACAAAATCAATACGACACTGTCACACTTCCAAGAAACAACCATGGCAAAATGGTGGACCACCATCAAGGTCAGAAACATCACGACCAGACCAATATCCATCAGAAGAGGAATCTTCCTGAGCCCACGCCTAGCTCAACCCACTGTCAACCATTCTCAATACCAACAACTGCAGATATACCCTAAAAAAAGAGAGGAAGAACGTGTACACCCTCTCTCACCTGATGTACATAGATGACATCACACTATGCCGCTACCGAGAATCGACTCCAACAGCTACTCCGGATCACTGAAGAGTTCAGCACTGATATCAGGATGCAATTTGGCGTAGACAAATGAAAGACCCATGGAATGAAATGAAAGACAAATGAAAGACCCATCAAAGACATGCAGCCGGACGAAACTACCAGCTGAAGACCGGCGAAGAGATTACAGTGAAAAAGACATACAAATATCTGGGGATGATGTGGGCTCACCAGTTATAGCACAAGGAGATCAAGGCCCACCTCACTGAGAAATACCATTAGAGACTGGAAAGCCTGCTAAAATCAAAACTGAATGGCGGAACATGGTCAGAGCCATAAACACTGCAATCCAGTACTAATATACTCCTTCGAGATTACAGATTGGATCAACACTGAGCTGGAGAAGATTTGAGTTTCTCGAGGATAATGATGA
Organism: Mastigoproctus giganteus; assembly: GCF_048544385.1. Lineage (NCBI taxonomy): Eukaryota > Metazoa > Arthropoda > Arachnida > Uropygi > Thelyphonidae > Mastigoproctus > Mastigoproctus giganteus. The sequence continues at coordinate 65,345,561 of NC_143587.1, forward strand.
CCAAGAGGCGCCAACACCACCCGAAATCGGCCATCACGAGACTGGCCATTGTACTGAAAGGAGGAGGGAGAGGTTTGACAGACCTAACTGAACAACAGAAAGCGATTAAGAACCTGAGGGATTACTTCGGAAAACACAGCACCAATCTATCAAGCCATACGAAAAATAGACACCCGGCAACGCCGCTCAATCTCAACAAGGAGACCCCACTCACGCTGACAGAAGAAACAAAGACAGAAAGATGGGTGAAAAGGGCAGGCTCTTTCCCGAGATCGAAGGATTCATGCTGGCCTTCCAAGACTAGGTAATCAACACCGGGAACTACAGGAAATACATCGCCAAAGGCACCGGAGTAACAGATGACACATGTCGATGGTGGCAACTGGCCCCAGAAATAATCGAATGTCTATGAGTGATATCAGGATGCAATTTACTCCATCAAGGTGAGTGCACTCATAGACACGACCAGGTCTCCAGGTGAATACATCACAAGTTGGGACAAATATATCAGTTGATCCAAGAAAGTGTACCGTATTACAAGTACAAGCACCAGACTACACTAGAGACCCCTACTCACAAACTACAACAGGGACCGCGCCATCATAACGTATAAGATGTCCCGCACAGCAGACCAGGCATATCTCTCATCAACAAGAAGGAAATGGCTACCTAACTGATCGACATAAGCGGTGCCCAACACCAGAAACCTCTAGAAAACATAAGAGGAAAAGATCAGGGAGTACTCAGACCTAAGACAGGAAGTCAAAGATATGTGGCATATGGAACAAGTAATGACCATCCCGATCAACGTGTCAACCACAGGCATGGTGCTAAAGAGTCTCCATAAGAACTAGCAACAACAGGCCTCGCAGAGAACACTTACATGGAACTCCAGAAAGTCGCGATTCTAATCACTGGTAGAATAGCCAGAGAGTGCCCCGCACAATAATAGTACAGGACATAGCAACCACTCCATCCACCTAGTACCAGTACTAGTTGTGGGGTGGAAGAAAAACCATCAGGAGAAGAAAGCTGATATAATAATAATCCGAGCATTTCTTTTTTCTTCTAAGAGTGAGTAATTTAATCGGCTTTATAACAAGGTAAAAATCGTTGTTCACAAATCTCTATTTAATGATTTTTTTCTCTAATAACCAAGAAATGCTTAATACACAGATATGCATTGAAATTAATGGAGAATGAAAAAAAAAATACCGAGTGTGCCATTTCAATAGGTGCTTGTGTATAAAAACTGCAGCATAAATACAGACTTAATGAGCTTGCGTGATGCAGCAAGTTTCCGACTGATACTCGTAAGAAGCAAAATGATTATGCTGAAGAAACAATTAAAAAAAAAAAAAAAAACTTCTAACATAAGACGTCTTCGTTCCATATCAAGTACTTCTAATACCACTCTATTAAACAAATATTTATAAAAGTAGCAGTTCGTTATAACTGCCAAAAAATGAACTGCTCAAAAAAAAAATCTTAGCATAGAGAATATCTAGACAGTAGTCGAGTTTGGCAAAGTTTAAAGTAGAATTGGACAGCCACTTTTTAGCGAAGGAAGGTATGAGTGATATAGATGTTTTTTTTTTCCTTTTTTGTTGTTTATTTTATTATTATTACTTATGTCTGTTATTATTTTTTTTCTTGAAGAAGCATATTTCCTAAGATTTGACCCCATTCTTTTGGAGTAATAAGAAATTGTGTATTTCAAGCAAGAAACAAAATTTTATTTCTTGTTCCCTTCAAGATTCCGAGACAAGATCAAAAGTACAGCGGTGCATATTACGGTCTCCACCTCTGACGTTATTTAATCACATGCCATATTGCCATCATAAGGGTACGTGCAAAAAAATATCACGTCCATGACAAGGTCTACTTCTGCATACCAACATGGCTTCATCATAGTGGCATAGTGTTTTGTGGAAGGAGCCACCAATGGTTTCCCACATCTGCGCCGAATGTACTCTGTGATGGAATGCAGAACTACTGCAAAGCCAGAAAAAATGTAATGTCTAGTTTATGAAGTATCGTTTTTTATTCCGTTACGTTTCTGGCTTCTTGGCCGCAGGGCCCCTACGTTGGCCGACACCACCACGGGGATGTGGGCCAAGCCGCCCATTATACTCTGGCTGGCCTCCGCCAGGGTCGCCTAAGCTTCCTAACGGAGACAAAAAAAAAAAAAAAAAAAAAAAAGAGAGAGAGAGAAGAGATAGAAAGATATGATTATAGGATATAGACGACAAGTTAGATTTTAAAGAGGGAAAGGAGACGTCAGCCTGATAGGTAAGGAGGTAGTCCGCCTTCAGTAAGGTGAAGTAGGGGATGGGGTTGGGGAGTTAAAGTTACAGGAGGAAGGTGCCCCTACATAATCGCCAGCTGGCGAGAGAACTCTGTATCCCGCATTCTAACGAGTGCCAGCAATATCCTACCCATTATGGATTAGCATCAAATCCCGCTCTCAAAAGAGGAGTCCAAGAGCGCAAGCCATCCCGCAAAGTTTCAGTGCCAGCAATATCCTTCCCATTGTGGGTTAGCAGCTATATCCCGCTCTCCAAGAGGAATCCAGGAGAGCCAGCAATCCCGCACCTAGTGGGGCCAGCAGTATTCAATCCCATTGAGTTAAAATGTTCATTCAGACGGTCACATGTCTTCATCAACGGATAGTTCACATGCACCAACTTGTCCTTTGGAATCATTTCTCAATATCGTGAACAGATCGCACCAGATTGATGCTAGTTACTCTGACCTATCCAAGAGATCTGGTTTGATTGTGTTCATCTCCTCCTCCTCCTTCTCAAGCTCCTTTGCTTTAACACCGTTGTGAACTTCACCTAAACTGGTTCAGATTCCAATTACAGAACCTAATGAAATGGTTGCCAGCGACCAGCAGTCAACACCTTGCACTCTTCATACAGGAGTTCCTCAGGGATCTATTCCAGGCCCAGTTCCATACACCGTGATAAATCAATGATCACTTAATAGCTTTTGGTTCCACTCACACAAGATGGTTATTTTTTGCCGATGAGCTCAAACTATCTGTTGCAATTATAAATACTACAAGCTGATCATGAGAACCCAATAAAATGCAAATGACTTCGAGTAAAACGTGCTATAAACAAGAAATTTACAATGTATTTTATTCCGTACATGGTGTCGCCATCTGTCGGCAACTTGTAAAACTTCGAAGGTGCATGCACAGTGCAAGCAACACATTAACATTGAGTTCAGCATAGCGAAGCGTGTGTTTATAGAAGAACATTAGCTCAAAACAGGGTCATTTAAAACTACTGAATGCTATTTCGATGTTGTAACGTTTAAATCTCTAATACGGGAATTTGGGAAAATGTTCAGGGAGACAGAGTGTGAATGTTATGAGTTGTATTTGCACAGGAACTACAGCGACTGAAGAAGGTTTAGCACAGGTTAGGACCCAGAAGCAAGTCCACGTAAATCACTTACGGAGGCTGGCGCAACAAGAGGGAATGTTATACGGCAGTTATGCAAAGGTGAGGAAATCAAATCTTCCGAACAAAATGAACGCTGCTGTGAAGCAAATTTCAGTATCATACTGTGGGAAACAAAACCATTACTGTGGAGGGTTACTGAAAAAAGCAGATGATGATCATCAGATGGTAAACTGGACTTTCCTCTCCAATAAGGCCTGATTTCATCTCACTGGATAAGCAAACTCTCAGAATACTCGTCTGTGGTGTACGGAAAATCAATATGCATCACATGACAGTCCTCTACACTCTACGAAGACTGGCATGTAGTATGCAGTGACCAGCGGCAGGATCGCTGGGCACATCTTTTTTTCGTAGAAACCATAACTTCTCAGCAGTATGTTGACACAGTTCATGGATGATTTCTGAATCATCCCACCAAGGAAGATTATTAAAGCGTGGTTTCAGCAAATAGTCATACTTTGCGTGCGTCTGTGTCCGAGTTATGACTCTTGTTCGAGGATCACAAAATTTCAAAAGGAAAATGACCACAACGCTCGCCTGATTTGTCATCATTAAACTTCTTTTTGTGGACTATGTTAAAATGCCTATAACAATAATCCAAGGCACTATGGAAGGAGTGAAAACCAACACATCCAACATCACTTCCAAAACGCTGAAAGTAGTCGCGATGATGTTCATTTAAACATTTTCTGTCACAAAATAAATAACGCCAGAGAATAAGGAACGTTAATCGTAAATTCTTCGTGTCTGGCACTCTTTTGCTCAAAGTTATTCGCATTTTCATGGATTCTCACTCACATTTAAAATGACAATCCTGTATATACCGCAATTAACAATCTCTCGAAGTAGAGTGACAGGTGGGCGAGTGATGTAAATATTCAAGTGCTCTGTTGTCACATACACTATTAGGTACAAGACCCACCCCATTACTTTCAAGCACCCTCTTAAGAGCTTAATTCTTTCAAGATCTAAAGCAATTAAAGAATTCGGTGTCATTCTCGACACTAAGGGCAACTTACAACAGCGCATCCTGAATTTCGTAAACTCTGCACATAAGTTAATCGGTTTTTTTAAGGTACATCAAAAATTGCCTGATGTTACATTAAGTACTCTTTATAAATCTCTTATTCTTCCATCTATGGATTATGTGTCACAAATCTGGTTGCCACATGCGTACTCAACAAATCCAATAAAAGAAGTGCTGAAGCGATTTTTTAACGCACATTGCGTCCTAAACTACGTAATATACTATCAGGTTTGAGAGTTACGCAAATCCTATCGTACCCATAAATTTGTCTGTAAATTTCGTGCACACTTTATCGGCTTTAATGCACTTGGGAGGGAAAGTACACTCCCCTCCACATCTCTTCTTCGGTCCGAAACACTTCGGAGGTCTCTCTCTCTCTCTCTCTCTCTCTCTCTCTCTCTCTCTCTCTTCTTCCCCTCGTGGCTATTAATAGTGCAGGTTTAGTGCGGTGAAAATGATAGAAAAATCTCTGAAAGGATGCTGCGTAAAGCAAAATACGTAACAATAAACATTATACGTTGATGATTATACGTTGCTACCACTGAACACGAAACAATCGACTTATGAATGTAACGTCAAAAATGAAAAAAAAAAAACTGTGATACTATTTTTTTTTTTCCTTTTTCACTATTAATCAAGCTTGCTTTCTCTGCACAACAAAAGCCAATAGAATTTCCGATGCAGTACCCATCTACACGTATCTTGAACGCAATAATAACTGTAGTCGTATATGATAAAAAAAATAAATAAATAAAATAAAAAAATATATACTGTATATATATAATTCAGAAAGTGTCATACAATAACTACAGCAACATTCTTGCAGTAGCAGGGACACGCAAAGAAAAATGCAGGCGCAATTGTTACCAGCTAACAAAACAACCAGAAATATTAAACAATCGTCACAGGAGTGACCACGTGATAGTACAACGATGGCGGCGCCAGCAGTTGTCGATGTTTCTGTTAAAAAGACGGCTCCAACCGCGAGGCAGGAAGTGGCTGCGTGAACGGATATCGAGCTGGAAGCAAAAACAAATAGTCTGCTGGGGGCAATAAAGTAGAGAAGTACCACAGAGTAGAAAAAATAAGAAAGAGAAAAGAAATACACTAAAAGAACTTCACAGCTACGCAGGCGCCATCTATGTACTGTTAAGGATCGTATAAGAACCTAAGTTGGCAATTTTATCTTTACGTCCACGTGAATGCTAACTTGCTTCATCTTAAATCAATCTCCGATGGTTTTCAGGTGCGACGGTGTCTGTTCTTTCACGTCTCTGCTTATGTTTACAAAACTGAAAATGCCACTTCACATTTAGCTCAACTGCAATGGGTTCTGAAACCTGAACACGGTTCCTTAAATATTTTCTTCTATCCGTTCAGTTACTTTCGTGCGGCACTCAATGAAATCAAAACTGTTTGCAAAGAAATCTTTAATTTCTTATAAAGTTTTTGCGTTGTTAAGAATAGTCTTCAAAAAATTAAAATAAAATCAATGCAAAAACACGTGACTCCAGTCTTTTGGGGTACTTAAATAAGACATCGTCGAAAGGGGCGGGATATGAAGGATATAAAGAAAATGGTAATGAGGGTAAAATTTCAATGAGATCTTGAATCATGAACGAAATGGAAATCTAGCATTCTGTGCAGATCGATAGCAGAAATTTTAATAGAAAAATCTGGTTATTACTTAACAAAGAAGGGGGAACTGAAGACCGGGCAAAGAAAGATGTTAATTCTTTCATATCGTTGTGCATTGGCAACACAGATAACCGCAGCTAAACGAACTGAGTTTTCCAAACTGAATTTTAAATAAAAAAAAAGGAAAACTAAAACGGTAAAATGCCAAATCGTAGGGCCAACACAAAAGGGAGAACAGAGTGAGGAAATTATACTTTGGGGGGAAAAAAGTCATAAAAGTAGAGATGCAGGGGGTATTACGAGAAACGTCAAGAACATTTCTAAATAAATAAAACGCTGTCCCAGACAAATACATTAAACGTGAGTATGGTTTGAACAGAAGACATGCATTTGTCGAACTATGCAAACTAAAAGTAGATTGGGTTAATAAATGAAACAAAATTCACCAGTGGAAAACATACGGATATTAAACTAAATGAGATATGCAAAACAGCAAGGAAACTGCACAGCTATTTACAACGATTTGGCCTCTTCAACTGTGCTTGCAAATCATCTTGCGGCCAAAATATAAAACCGCGCTTAACGAAAACATTCCACAAAACAAGCACATTTGCATTTTTACTTCTCTCATTCTTTTTTACTTCTACAGGGAATTCCATATGGTCTGTTTCTGATACGGCTTCATTATGACGCATTGTTTTTCATGATATAATAAAACAGAGGAGAAATGGCGTACGAGGAAGTCACATCTTCCTGGGATAAAAGGTCAAAGTTTTAATTTGCCTTTTCAGTTCGAAAATAAATTTCGGAGGAAAACCGACGGGAAACACCGCGGCCTCGTGTATGAAAGTACAAGGGGCCGGGGAATTCTAACAGTAGAATGTACGTGGAACTCATCTGTGAAGAGGACACTGCGCTATTCCTCTTCATCCAATTAAGATGTTCGAGTGCCCACATTCTACTGGCCCTACGATGTTGAGCATTCAGTGAAGCACACCATAGTTCTTTCTATTTCTGTGAAGACGAATTCAGATGGCCTGGAATCACACCCGTGTCCGAATAGCTCGGTTAGATTAAGTTAATCTAACCCAGCGTCCGAATAGCTGGATTAGATTAAGTTAAGGTCAGGTTATGTCCAAGAGTCAACAACGATGGGCAAAGAGAAGGAAAGAGAGAGACGCCTTGCCTCGATGTTGCTGATAGTCAATGCCTCTAACCAAATAATCTAAAAATGGTCTGAGTTTAACCGACTTCACAACCTGCTGATGATACTGTGACACATCAACCATGCTGCAACTTGACGTTGGGACTCTCCCGCTTCCAGTCTACCAGAGACTCTCCAAGTTGACATTTTCAAAGTGTCTCAACTCGTCTCCCAATGACTCTCCGAAATTACAATTGCAGATTCGTCTGCGACATGGTCGAATATTTAACGAAACGGTCGCATCCCTGAATTTGCTCCCGGCATGTACTTGATGGAGAACTTCACAATTTACATTTGCACGTTAGTTCGATGACGTGTGCTATCGTTGCAGCCACAATGACAGTCCAGTAAACTATTCAGTAATTGTCTAACTGTTCTGGCAAGTTTAGTATCAAACGATATAAACTTTATATATATCCGCTACAAAGGAATATTGCACAAAATAATTCAGAATTTCGTAGTTTTAACAGGCTTTACGATTTACTTCTATTTGCTTTCAAACGTAAAGCTTATAGATAATTGAAATAAACCATTCCCTGAAGGAAATTTCTCAGATTTCTACTGATGTTCAATTATTATTATTTTTTTTTTTTTAAATATTTTACGGGCTTTACCAATACGTTCATTAATTCTTGACATCTTCTTATTGTCAGTCAGGGAGCTCAGGTTTTGGGTATAATTAAGTTATTTTTTAAATAAATACATTAATCTAAACATTGAATACAGTACATACATTTTTCACAAATACTGAATTTGTGGAAAATGTCACGTGCTCTTATTTTCTGTAAATGAATAATTACTGAATGTTTAACAAAACAAAATTAATAATTTACCGGGCAATAAAAAAAAAAAAGGACGTCAGATATTCACAGAAGGGTAGGGAAAAAATCGCTAAATGGATGTATCACGTGCCATACAGATAAAAACGTCATTAAAATATTTCGAGGCTGTCTTTGTCTAACACAAAGGCAGGTGTCCGAGTGGAGAATTTGGATAAAACAAAGGCGCTTTTACAACATCCCTTTGTGTCTACTTAAGAGAGAAGAAAAAGGATCCGAAGACACGAACTTAGCCAGAAAGAACGAAATATCTTGATAGAGAAGAAGCCTGCATTTTTTTTACTGTTTAAAAGAAAAAGAGAATGAGCGTTCTTTCAGTGATGCAAAATTCAAACGGGAAAGGAGTTTGCGATTCAATCATTTAAAAGCTATGCACAGCAGTACGCGGGACACAAACACATTTAAGAAGTACTTTAATTTTTAAATTTATACATCATTATTATTTGCGAGGAATCCATGATAGCTTTACAAACTTACAACAATGATATCAATGTTTTTTTCAATGATATGATCAAACGCATCTTTCTGGGTTGCAAACGTGACTAACCCTTCAATTGTCCAGTTACTGGTGTTCACAGTGACCATAATCACCTGGTTAGGTGCTTTCCCACATTACTCTCCATGCTTGCAGAGAAGTTGTGACTAATGAAGCTTTCTTCATAAAGTGACAAGTATTTTGAACTTAAACGCATTTTCGGATAATGGCCTCTCGCTTCAGAAATAAGAAACAGTCTCGCTGAATAATATTTAACGAAAATCTTTCAAAAACATCTTACCCTTCAAAAAACATAATCGTATTTTTTATCGAACCAAGTTCAGAAATCGGAAACTTGATTACCATAATTGAGAGGATCAAATACTGAAATGCTGTAATGCACCATTTGGCGTTCACTACACCAACGTGATTGATGTACTAAGAAATTGAAAAAAAATGGAGAAATAATAAAAAATATATCAAACAAATTATGGCATAACGTTTCTATCAGTTCCGAAGAGCATCAGACATTTTCAAGAAAGATTTAAAATGTCTGTTGGGAACCGAATATTTTCTGTAGCAGAGAAAAGTCTGCATTGTATTTTTAAATCGAAATATTTAATTAATTGGGCATCAAATGCGAACAGAGATGGATGCTAAGAAAGGTCAGTCGACAATTAAAGACATCATTGTTTGCATTAAAGGTATGTATATTATTATTACTGGCGTTGGTACTCGATTGTGGAAGAAGTAAACTGGTGGGAACTTCGGGGGGGGGCGACACCTGCAACCGGGCACTCCATAAGTGTGAAATTCTACAGAAAATGGGGTTTATTAAGTTACAGGGCCTTCGGATAGAGTCCTGCGCGGGTCCATTGTATAAATCCACACTAGCAGTAGTTGGAACCGCATCAGAACCTCATCGTTTGTCCTAAATTTTTTACACATTAATAATAATTCAAAAGTCAATCACCAGCAATATTAAATTTTTTATTGTTTATGATACGTAAAATTTAAAAATAATAATTATGTAGAAAAATAACAATAAAAACGTATTCATAACATAATTATTTGTATACATTTTTTAACGAGTTTCTATGCAGAAAGAATACATCGTCATAATTTCCTCGAGCTATTAGATACACTTAGGGTATCTAATTGCTCAAGGAAATAGAAAAGTAAGACGAAGGCTAAAGTAATGAAAAAAAAAAGTGTTTACTTGGGAACCTCCAACTTCATAAAGTCAGACCCACCGATGAAGTCCTTATTCCTCGAAAGCAGACAGTATTTAGTCAGAAAAGGTTCTTAACCCACTATCAAGGGTCAACAAGTATCAATAAAACGTGCCCTCTGCGTTTTATTGCAATTTTAACTTTTTATGCTGTTTAGTGGTTTTACGTGCTTCATGCGTTACAAGTTTTTAAATCCGTATCTACGGTGAGTTTTTGGACTTTGAGCCTCTGTAAAGTTAGATTGTATTTTGTGAAACTTTTATATAAACGGGACTGAGCCGGGATGTCGGATTTTGCCTGGAAATTGTCAATTTTTATTTATAGAAACAGAAAGGCGTGGTATTTGTTTCATACCAAACAGCATACGACGAATCAAACTTTCAACGGCCCACCATAAGCAACTTATTTCAATTGCATGCAGGTTGTCTTCGTTCCTTAGTCCTAAATTTCTAGCGAATCTTCTCTCATTAACTGACTACAAATTCTAATTTTTCCTGACGATAATACTCTGTATTCTTTTTTGATAAGCGTAAAAGCAACCAATGTCAGAATTCTAAGAATTCGCATCTGGATGAATACGCTGGTTATAAATAATGAAAACACTATCTTATCCGGCCACCCCTGAGATTAAGACATTCTCATAAGAGGAACAGAAATAAAAGAAAGTGTGCTCATGCTAGAAGTACGCAGATCAACGAAATACAGTAGATGGGTAAAGCGTTCAATTTATCGATTTCCAATTGGAAGTTATCAGAGGGTGCCACATTAACAATCAACCTGTGCCACCCATTGAAGCAAAAACTGCAAACCTTAGATCAACGGTGGTAGACGTAATCACCAAATGAAAATGTCATGGTGCTACTACAGCCGGGAAAAGCTCGGCTAGACCGCAGAAAGTGACGGAAGGAGACCGGGGTGCACTCAGAAGTGGTACGTAGATCCCGTCAGTTCTCATTGAATACTGTCAACTAGGAGTTCAAAGAAGACACAGGAATTTATATGAGTACAAGGGCAACACGCATGGAGCTGAACCCCATCGGATTTTAAATAGATTTGCAGCACATAAACGAAATATCACAGCATCGATGTACCTCGTCAAAACCAATGGTAATTGGGCCCCGGAACGTTGGAATGCTGTGTTATGGAGTGAAAAATCATGGAACACGGCTTTCTGATCTGACGACAAAATGTTATTTACCAGAGCGCGTGTCCCAACTGTGAAGTTAGCGAATGTGCTGTCACAGTCTAGGGCTATTTCTCGTGGACTAGATTTTGATGATTGGTAGTCATTTCCAGAAAAATGAATAATGTGAAATACATCGACATTCTGGACATTTTCGCCTTTCCTGTGCTGTGGTAATTAATGTATGGGAAGGGCCTTTTCTGTTTGCATAATAATGCACCGTGTAAAACTACAGAACTTATAGTGACTTTTTTGAAGACATGGGCTGGCAAAATTTCATTGGCCTGCCCAGACAGCCTACCTCAACCTCACTGAACATTTTTTAGGATGAACTGGAACGTCAGCTTCGAACAATGCCGACATAATCGCAATGAGTAGCTGAATTGACCGCTGTGTTAAAGGGAGAAAAGTACCAAAGTTAGTCCAGAATCCACAAAAGCGGATACGTTGGGTAATTAAGCCAAAGGTGGATAGACATGTTTTTAAATATTCATTAATAAAAGGTTACTTGAAATGCGCAGTGTCCGGTTAATTTTGACAATATAATGTACGTTTTAACTGGTTTTCTTTTGAAGTTACTTTCAGTAAAATCAACAAGAGACTTAATAAAAGGCTGTACAGTGCATAGTTGAAATGTAAGTCCCATTCCCAGACCACTAAATCGTGATAAAGGACAGAAAGCAAGACGATGAGCACAGCTTCTTTTAAAAGCGTATAATTTCTGAAGTTAATGTTGCCCGAGGATGATGCTACCTGACTTTCTCATGAGGGTAAAAGGCCCCGCATGCGCGTCGATGATCAAACTACAGTATCTCAGGTGTGATGGATTCCATAATTAATTATTTATAGGTAATGGGTTTGCATTTCTTTCCGAAGTCCTGCAAATTTGTTATCTAAGGGTGACGAACGTTTATACTGCCCACCACCCCTCCTGTCACATTACGCAAACTAATACCAGCTTCTTCGGCGTTTCATGAACGTCCCCTACTGCAAATAGCATTCCAGAAAATAGATTACTTATTAATTAAATGCGTAATATTAATTAAATTAAAGCTGGAATCCGAAACTTTCTCGGATAATAATTATGGCATTCTATAGCCAGAAGTTGAACGACCTCTATAGTGAGAAATATTTATTGGTTTGTCCAGATCATAAGACTTGGTCGTTTAAATTTTTAAAAATGGTGCCTGACAGAATTCCTTAGGAATTCTCCAAACACAGAAAAATAAATAAATAAAGCTAACTCTACACGTTACTTTGCTGTCAGTGGATTACTGATGCTTGAAAATTATATAATAATTCTATAGTTTGTATATGGGAGCTCAAATAAGTTCTAATAATTGCATAAGTATACCTTACGTATACTTAAGTTCTAATAATTGCATAAGTATACTCTTTCCTTACGTATATATATATATGAAACTACTATACACCACATCTTTCATTTTATCCCAAGAACAGCCGGAAGACGCAAAAGGCCCAAAAGAAGCTCAAAGAGGTCATAACACTAACGTCGGAAAGTGCAATTGCCGACTACCATCGACCTTAATTGGGTAATATTTTTGTGAGTAGCCAGGGCAGAGACTTGGCAAGTGACGAAGTGTATGTTGCGAACGACAATTAAATGTATTCGCGTGGCGCGCTTCTGCGCGAAAGCACATCAACCGAAGACAGGCTTATCGTAATCCTGCTCTGCATTTCGGAGTTGTGTACATTAACGTCAATAGGGCTAAGAGGCACATGAAGAAGCGTCGGAGGGCTTGTTAGAGACTCCGTGATCGGAATCAAGATTTATAGTGGCCATTAACATAATACTCCTTACGGTCATAAGCACAAGTGAGAAAGCAGCCGAAATAAGTAATTCTAATCTTTATGAACAAGCAATTAATGTCATCTTGTAGCGAGCATATAAAGACTGATTACAAGATATATTAGAGTGGTCATGGTTATTCAGGAACAAGAAAAAGTGCTCATCACTCACGTACGCGGATCGCGCAATTTTTCTTAATCCTCCCATTGAAATCTCCAGCCTTGAGGTAGGCTAGTTACATATTCGATCCCCTCCCACCCACCCTCTCTGTTGCCAGCAATAAGATCCATAGGACGGTCAAAGCACTGTGGCGGCTACCATACTTTCGCTGCTGTTCTAAGTAATTAACTAGCCAGCTTAACTCCAGTAACCTCCCTCCATCTCTCCCATTTTTTCTTCGTCCTCCTCCATTCTTTTTCTTCTTCTTCTCTCTCTCCCTTCCGACATCTCTCGCTATTCTTTCCTTAATACTTTAATTTCAACACCCCTTTTTAAAAATTCCAAACAGCCATTTTTCTTTCACACCTCATTTGTATTCTATAACCGCTTTCAACAACGTATTATTTAAATGGCACATTTGTATTTTCTCATTGGGTGACTTTTTCGGTAATCTTACTTAATATTTTCAATAAATATTCAGAAATTAAAATCAAGAAGTATAATTAATTTAGATTTTCAAACAACTGCTTCGTATCAATCCACATTTAATGTTACACACACATATATATATATATATATATATATATATATATATATATATATATATAAAATTCTTTCAAATACTATAAAATTTACTGCTACCACGCTAGACTGCCCGAATTAACGCCTACAAAGAGAGCTGCCTAAAATAGCGATGCATCATGTGCTAAATGGCTTCTTCAGTTTTCAACCGATAGTAACACGAGAGGGCACCACTAGTCACTAACACTGGCTGCAACATCAACTGAGCATTGAATAGATTATATACAAGTACCATAACAGTATAAAAGAGGCGAGATTACTTACCGTGAACGGTTAAAGCAGCGTTTCTTGATCGGATGCCTCGAGTTCCTTCGGAAGCTCCCACCTGACATTGGAAGACTGCATCGTCCTCAAGGCTAACGCTCGTAATCTGGAGAGTAAAATCTCCTGCACAAAGAAAGACAAGAAACACTAATTACTGACATTTTCGAGAAAGAAATATTCCATTTAGCAGGTTCTACTTAAAAACCACCAAACTGTTAGGCGCGTAACATGTCAGACGTAAAAAGGTGTCGCATTTAAAACTGACATCCTTAAACTTAAAAAAAAAAAACTGTGTGTAAACTTCAAATTAAGCAGCTATTTAAGCTTTTTATCTAAGTTTAAACTTTAGGGATTTTCGGCTTATTTAAAAATAAATAAAAAGGTTCCAGGGTCACTTTAGCGACAAATTTCTGTAAATAATCACACATTACAACTTTTATCTTATGAATGTTTAAGAGAGACCTATTTTCTTAAACAAAATACCATATCTAAACACTTTAAATGCTAATTATGGCGGTGACGGTTTTGTTTATAGTTGTTACTGCGGTACCATCAGTTCAGGAGAAAGTTTATTATGAAGGAAATGTCTAAAATGCATAGTGTGGTAGCTGGAAGCTAAATAATAATTATATTATAATTAAATATTATTATTGACATTTTCAAGTGACATAAGACTGGACTTGGGCACATACTTTCTATCTGCTGTTAGCAACATTAAATTTAAATAAATCGTGGTTCTTACCTTCGTCGTCGCTTCCAATCATGCTGTACCGAGGAAATCCACGAAGATCTCGATCGGAACCAAGCCCAAATCCATCTCTGGTCCACTGGAGGGTGCCAACCTTGTTAATTACTCTACACGCTAAGACTACGGTGTTCCCTACGATAGCAGTTCGGTCCGATGGTTGAAGAGCAAAGGTCTGCTGCAACGCACCTATAATGCAATAGCAAAAAAAAAAAAAAAAAAAAAATGTTTTTGATTGCATATATTATAAAAGGCTACAAATCTTATACTACCGAAAGAAGAACCAATTTTTTAATAAACAATTTAAACATGTGTACAACTGAACAGTTGGCGAGTGGTATTAGCAGGCAATAAGATCACCTGGGAAAGCGACTTATTGACAGGCGCTTCCAGCCCAATGAAGGCATAGCTACAGAAAAGAATCCCTTAGAGACACATAAGAGACAATTCGACTAGCAAGGTTACATTTAGGGAATAATCGAGCGCCTGATTCTGATGGTTCAAGTATGATTAAAGTACAAACTACCAATAGCCAAAGCAGCTTCTCATGATCCGGAAAACAGGGTCTCAAAAACTTAACTGCGAATAAGCAAATTTGAGCGTCAAAGCAGCCAGCCTCGAAGTTCTTCTCTACAGTGAAAGTCATTTTTTTATTATTTATTTATTTATTTTTAGAAAAAAGAAGCTTAATGGTGAATCACCATGATATATTCCAATACAGTGGAAAAATCCCATGGAAAGTTTGAAGAAACGCGTGTAATTGCTCTCGATATTTCTAGGCCTTTCGAGCTTGTTTAAATAAATGAATAAATTTTCTGTTTATACTCCGGGACGACCAAATGGTCAGAGGAGTTCACAAGGTAGACAGAATACAAGAAACAGCACCGTATTCAGCAGTCACGGGCTTGAACCCCGGTCACTCAAGGCACGTGTACTTATGCTTAGTTTTCTTCTTTCTAGGCAAACTTTCATTTTAAGGGTCACGCGAGGGAGTATCAAAAATTTCGTACCCTTACCTAGAAATAATAGCCCTAGAAAGATGAAACTTCACAGATGAAACAGGAACTTTAATCCTTTTCAACGTTCTCTCCATGTATAGTAACACATTTCTTCCATCTATGGATCAGTTGTTTAATGCCTTGATCAAAGAAGTCCGTACTTTTTTCCTGAAACCATGATTCTGGAGTGGTCTTTTGACTTTTGGGAGGTGGGGAAGGAGGTATGCTTCCACTGCTTTGACATGTCTTTAGTCTCCAGATCATACTGGTACACCCAGCATTGGTCATTTGTTACAAACCAATCAAAAAAGTTCAACATCCGCATTACACAAATTCAACGATTGGCAAGAACATTGCATTCGACATTGCTTCTGCAAAGGCATCAGCAATCTTGGAACCTATCGTGCGGAGACCTTAGACATGTGCAGATGGTCATGTAAAATGCTGTGGGCAGACCCATAACTAATTCCCACTGCATTTGCGATGAAATGAATTGTCATACGTCTGTCACTCAGTACCAGCTGCTCAACCTTTGGAACAGTCTCACTGTCTGTGGATGTTGATGGTCATGTAAAATGCTGTGGGTCGTGTAAAATTCTCTTGGCTCGTCAAAGGCACTTGTATGACTGCACTGGAACTTCCGTTTCCACCTTTTTACAGTGTCATACGATGGACAATTCTTCCCATACACAGCTTTCATTTCTTCGTCAATTTCCTGAGCTTTCTTGCCCTGCAAATGATCACTGCTCGATACTCCACTTTGTCAACCATAGCGTCCTTCCTCAGATTCCAGGCTCCACCTCTGATGTACGATCACCTACGGGAATGAAATTTCACATGTTAGTTGTTGAATATGTAGACAATTTATATTAAAAACGGCATCTTCCTACTGATGTTTTATCTAGGTCAGGGTACAAACTTTTTGATACCCCATCGTACTTCCGATTTTTCTTTTAACTGGGTTACCAGTTTCCAGTTTCTGATGGGAACAGAGCTCACATCTATAAAAATTAGACCCTGGGAGCAGAGACATCAGATGTTAGTAAAGTCCGATTTGGATTTTTAGGAATAGCTTGTCATATCCTGCTCGGCGCAAACATCCACAAATGAATACCCCCTCCCCCGAATACCTTGAATGCTCTTCGCTCGGTAAGTGGGAAAGTAAATTCAGTGAATTTCAATCCTTCTAAAATCCAGTCTTGTCTTATATAGCGGATGGGGCAGCGAGAATCTTCCATAATAACACTCAGATTTCTAGACAAGATAACTCCTTACCTGATTTCTAACCTTCCATGGCATAAGCATATAGCATATATTGCTTCCTCTGCATGGACAAAAACCTAGCTTTTTTTTTTCTTTCGCTCTCGGCGTCACTTTTGTTACTATTCTTTTAAATAACGAGCCTCACATTCCCTCTTCCATGGAATATAAATAAATAGATGAATAAATCATTTAGGCCGTTAATGAACAGACAAGCTCGTCACAGCCAAGGCCAAGAACTAATTTCAAATTCTAAGATATTATTATTAGGTATTATATACTCAGTAATCAATGAATTGTGACTATGCAGCATAGCTTGCAGTATAAAAAGCCGTAAAGGTTTTCATACTGTGCAGTGGTAATTTGCATTTGGTCGTGTAAGTCAAAGTGATAAAGTAACACTTATGGGGCGTAGTAAACAAATATCACGGATTTTCAAAAGGGTATGATTGTGGGAGCTCGTGCGTCCGGTGCTTCTATATCGGAAACGGCATGTCTTGTCAGTTGCTCAAGGCCCACTGTGGTTAAGGTGTACAAAGAATGGTGTAAAACGGGTCAAACCACCTCCCATACACAACACTGTAAAGGATTACGCAAGAGTGGATGTTCGTAGTGAAAGAAGGGTGCAGCACGTTGTTCGGGCTCAATAGCAAGTCATTGTGCGACAACTGACATCGCAGTACAATATGAGAAATGCAAGAACAACATCCCAAATGACGTATGGGGTTCCAAGGTAGGCGACCCAAGAGACACCCTCTCTTCACTGCTGATCATCGTCGACAGCGAATGCCGTGGTGTCAACAACATGCTGGTTGCAACTGGAGGAATGGAAACGAAGCACTGACTCGTGCTGGTCGGAGTAGTCAAAATACCTGGTGCAACGCGCCGACAGATGCCTTTGTGTGGCGCAAGCAACACGACTCCATGGACCGATCGTGGGCGGAGCCTACTGTCCATGAAGATGGTAGTGGTAGTTGCTTAATATGGGACACGTTTCTCTGACAAAAGAACTAGAACCCCTAGTGCGTATGGCCAATGTTTCACTGGTGAGATCTTTAAAGTGTGTTTAGGGTCAAACGGCACCAGGGGTTCCCCCCATCTCCGCGTTGTTTTCATTGTGGGTGAACCAGTTCGCTGGGAAATGCCAGAGATTTAAAAGTGTATGGATATTGTATATGTGTAGTGTCATGTCAGTTGTTCATCTGGTCGTTTAGCCGCTGGACCCCTGCTGAGGCCCAAAGTTTGCCCCATTTTCGCCCCGTGGAGGCAGACCAGGAAACACAAGTAGACTAAGATTTACTCTGGCAGGTCCTGCCGCTTAATTTCCTGAGATTTCGGCGGCTAGGACCTAAAAAAAGAGATATATATATATATATATATATATATATATATATATATATATATATATATATATATATTTCTCTCTCTCTCTCTCTCTCTCTCTCTCTCTCTCTCTCTCTCTTTTATATATATATGTATATATTTTTTTTTTTTTTTTTTGGTAAATTCGATGAGGAATAACGCTAAATTTCTGAAAGGCCGAGCGAAAAACGTAATTTGGAGATGATTAAATCAATTCCGACGTGTAGGGCATTCGCTTGCATATGTGCAGGTAGAATGGGTGGGGAGACTGAAGTTGGAGGGAAAAGGCAGAAGTATGGAGTTGAGAGAGGAGGCGACCCCAAGTCACAGTGCCCATGCCCCACCAGAAGGGAAAGTGGGAACGGCGAGGAAGGTAGGAGACAGTAAGACAGTCTCCCCCCCGCCGGGAATAGGGATATTAAAGATGAAGGAGGCTAGGGCGCCTTTTCAAGTCGCCAAATGGCGTTTGGCAGCTGCTGCGTTGTCTCTTTTCTTCAGTGTCGGGTCGATTTCAGTCCAGTCGCTCATGGGGTAAGCCCCGTCCTTGTGTTTTTCACTTTCTTGTTTCAGGGTTTTTCTCTGTAGTAACTCCATTGGATGGCATTTTATGTTCTTCTACAGTTTAACTTGTGGTGGTTTTTCGTCAGACACGATTTATGGTAATTAGCAGTTTTCTCCTCTCGAAGAGATCCTGTGCATATTGAGAAAGTGCTCTGTATTCATCTTCTTTGTCAATGAAGTGGGATTCCAGTCCTTTCAGAAGGTAGTGTATCTTTGTGATCAGGATGCCTCTGAGATCTTCGTATTCTGGGCAGTCGTAAACCAAGTGGCTCCAGTTCTCGACTTCCCTACACGTGCAGTTGGGGGTCCTCAACAAGGCCGAACCCGAACAGCTTCTCCTTAAAGAGGCCATGACCAGTAAGCAGCGAAGTCAAGTTCTCCCTGGAAAGTACCAGGCCGGTTGCTTAGGGTATATTTTGCTGAGGTCGGAGAGGAAGTTTCGTGTGATTTCTCCTTTTGTTGTATCGGCCCATCTTTGTTGCCACTCCTGGAGTAGGTAGGCCTGCAATCGGACTTTTACTGTTTTTGTACAACTCGCTGGGTCAATTATGAAATCTTGGAAGGTGGCAGCGACCCCCCCCCCCCCTGGCGTGCAGGAAGAGCAAGCCAGCTTTAACAGCCTCCAAATTGAGGGGGAGCGCTCCAGAAAGCACCTGCAACGCTGGTGTGCTTACTGTTCTGCATGCTCGTGTAGTTGTTAATAAAATGGTCCTTTGTATCATATCCAGAGTTCTCCTATTGCCTGCAAGCGTCGTTTTGCTGTACCACACTGCCGCAGCATAAGTTATCGCAGGGATGAAGGTTGTCTTATAATACAACATTAGTGTTGTTTTTTTTTAATCCCGTCTTTTCTCGTAACCCTCGCCACCATTGCCGAGTAACGTCTTATCTTCGTCCTTATATACTGTAGGTGAGGTTGAAAGGATAAGTTTTTGTCTAGGATAACTCCTAGGTATTTCATTTGGTTGGCAAGTTTAATGGTCACACCTATTTTAATTTGGGATGGACGCCGTATTTGCAGGGTTCCTTTTAGTAAAATAGATGTGGTTTTCGTCGATGAAATTTTTAACTGATTTCTTGTAGCCCAGTTTTGTATTTTCTGTAGAGCTTGGTTTGTGATGGTTTCCAGTTGGGCTCTTGAGTCAGTCTCAATGGTAAGAATAACGTCGTCCGCAAAGGCCTGGGTCCCGACCAGCCCCAAGTCCAGGTTCAGGAGATCGTCGAGGACCATGTTCCAAAGGTTTAGCCCTAAGACAGATCCCTGCGAGCAGCTGTTTTGTTTGTTTGTTTGGTTTTTTTTTTTAAGGAGCATTAGCAACTAAGGCCATATTGCTCCGGGTCATGCGGTGGTCATTCCCTGACCTTTCCGCATCCTCCGCATTTGGTGGTGACGGGCTCGAACCCCGGTTTAATAAAGAAGTGTGTGCTACGCACTGCTGCTCCTTCCCACCTGGCTATGGAGACGCCCTGCGGGCAGCCCCTGTGTACAGATCTTGTGACTTTTTGGTAGTTGGCATTTATTTCTACTTTCCTGCAAGATAGGTAGTCCTCCATTACCTTGTATAGGTTGATAGGGACTGCAACCTCCCTTAGTCTGCCAGAAAGCTCGACCACCATAGTGAGTCGAACGTCCCGGCAAAATCAATTGAAATGACTAGTAGGTATTTTTTTTCTGCATTCCTGCGCCTTCCGAAGCAGGTTTCGAAGTGCATCCACTGTGGAGGAACCCGGCTTAAACCCGAACTGATTCCTAGCCACCAGGTTTGCCCTCTCATGGTGGTTTTTGATTCGCTTGTGCAGCAGTCTCTCATATAGTTTGCTGACCACTGAGAGCAGTGCGATAGGTCTATATGACTCTGGGAAGTCCGGTTTTTTGTTAGGATTTTTAAGTATTAACTTGGTGTTTGCCATTTTCCATGCTGTGGGGAATTTGCCTATTTCCAGGCATCTGTTGTATAGAGTAAGTAGTAAGTGCGGTGCAAATTCTGCAATTTTCTTCAAGATCTCTGGTTCAATCAAGTCCAGTCCTGATCATTTGCGATTTCTGATCTTGGTGGCGGTCTCACTGAGTTCCTCAAGGGTGAAGGGGGGGGGGGTCGATTGCCGAGGTGATATAGTTTGCATTGTCCTTGCAAATTTCGTGTTGTTCTTGCATGGTTAGTATTGCTGGTTCCTTGAAGATTTTGTCCAGTATGTTGCCCATCGACTGCTCCCAGGTGGTCGTTAGGTTGCCCTCCGGTGTCCTGGTAGTACTAATGACCTTGCCCCTTGGGAGCTTATTGGTTATCACCTTGTAGACTATGCCCCAGGGGTCAGTGTTTCCAGAATTAAACACTAGGCGCTCCCAGGAACGCTTCTTACTTTTTTTTTATAGTGTCTGTGTAACGGTTCCTAGCTTCTCTGTAATGTTGTCTCAGGACCTCCAACTCATCTTCGGGCCAGGTTCTGCGAGCTCTCTGGAAGTCTTTTCTTGTTTTTTGCGTCTGCCGTCGTAGTAAAGAAATTTCTGGTATCCATCAGGGTACTGCGCCAGGTTTTGGATTTTTTTTCTTTTTATTGCTCGATCACTGATGTTCAGTAATAATTTTGTAGTTTCCCTCTGAAGGTCATCCGGGCCGCTCCAGGGGTTTATGTTTTCCGGATTGTGTCTGATTGCCGCGGTGAGCAGCTCTCTATACAGTGTCCAGTCTGCATTTGCGATTGCATATCTCTTTTGTTGTTGGTTTGTTTGAGTTATTTTTGTTAGTTGTCTTTCAACTGAAAAGGTTATTGCCCGGTGGTCTGAGGTGGTCCATGCTTCCTCCACCCTCCAGTCAGTCACATGTCCGGCCATACTCCTGGTGGCCAGGGAGACATCAATTGTGGCCTCCCAAAGGGTGCTCGAAAAGGTCGGCAGATGGTGGGGTCGATTTAGTACAGTTAGATGGGATCCTGCAAGGTAGTCTTCTAAGAGTTGTCCATTTCGAATTCCTCGCCTGTCTGGGGTGATGCTGCCATGCCGAGGAGCGGCAGTTGACGTCAGCTCCAATGACGACTCTTTGATTTGGTAGGGTATCCTGTAGGCATCGGAGGTAGTCGATTGCAAAGTCTATATCTTGTCCCGGTCTGCAGTAGAGTGCGACGACATATAGGGATCCTAATGCTGCGCCAAGTTGTGCACAAGCAACCCATGGAGTACACAGCTGTGTGATTTTAGTTGCGCTGATACTGGTGTTTCTTACCAGAACGGCAGCCCACGGGGTGTCGTCATCCGTGTGGATCACCTTGTAATTGTGTGGGTACCCTGCGACCCGCTTTAGATGTGTATACGGTTCCTGGACTATAATGACATCCACGTTTTCGTCTTCCGTCCGTATCTGGTCAGCCACTGCTCTGGCCCGTTGTGCGTTAATTTGGATTATTTTCAGCATATTTGTGTTATAATTCTTAATTCTCGCTCCCATAGTTGATCCTGCTTTGGTATACGGTCTTGGTTCGTTGGTATGTAGGGCATTTCGGGTCCCTAAGTGAGTGCTTGTGGTCTAATTTCATAGTTTTGCAGCTAATCCAGATGGGTTTCTTACCTTCCGGTGAGAACTACCGGCAGATCTTGGAGACTATGTGCACCCTGCCACGTTGCTTTTTTCCCAGACAGAAACTGGATCTTCGAAGACGATAATGCGCCGTGTCATGGGCACGCAGTTTGGAGGCTAATCAAGTTGGATAATATCCTCACTTTGTTCAAGGAACACAGTGAAGATATCATCCAACTTGATTGGCCTCCAAATTCGTCTGCCCTCAATTCAATTGAACACCTTGAACGGGTTGAGCACGCTGAATTCTGATGGGATCCTTCCACTTTTTCAGATTACGAACCTATGGGGGCATAAATTCAAATTAAGAAAAGACAGATGTAGAATAGATGTGCGAAAATTTGCCTTTAGCCAGCGGGTGGTTAATTGCTGGAACAAACTTCCATCTGTCGTTGTGGAAGTTGATAGGTTGAATAAATTTAAGGAGGAACTGGACAGGCATTTGGAGGGAATGGTGTGATTTTTTTTTTTTTTTTTTTTGGCTGATGCTGCATAAGCTCATATACTTGCTTTCTTGCATCACATGCCACTACTACTACTACCTGCCTGTGGGATGTTTGGAACGGGAAGTGAGGCCCATGAACACGCAACCATCATCTACTCCGACACTGTGCAAACCTTTACAGAGAGCATGACTGCAGATCCCTACGGACGGCTTCAGACAACTAGCGATTCAATGCCTAGGCGAATAGCGGCTGTTATCTGCATGAATAGAGGCCCAACTAAGCCAGTATTAAGTAGGTGATCATAATTCAGTGATCACTCAGTATATATTAAAGTAGTATATATATCAGAGTAAAATTAAAATGCTGTTATGAGACGAGTTCAAAACACATATTTGATCCACTTGCTTTCAGATCTGGATTGGTAGCGTTCGAATGCCCACATCAGCTGTACATTTTAGTAACTAGTTTCAATATTTTTCAGCTTATTGGCGATTTCTTTTTCTGTAAACTAAACTAGTGGTATATTGCTAGCAGTCAACTATAAGAGGAGATTCATCAGATTGTATCGCTGAATTCGGAAATAATCTATTCATTTGCTGCAAACCTAGTAAGACGAATTCTGTACAGCGGGCTGTACCTTACATTGTTTTCTTTATTTATTTATTTATTTTCAGATGATGATCCGACTGATGTTAAGGAGTATCAATTATTTCAGCGATTACTTTAACAAGAAGGGCGAAATTAGCTTCTCTGAAGCAAAGCGTTGAATTATCGTATTGATATAGCAAAATCTGTAAGTTAAATAAATCTATATATCCAGTATTCTGGCTGTTGCTTGAGGGTGTTCCTACATTCTCTCTTAAATTCCTAGGTTCTGTTAAAAAGAGGGAAGTCGTGCTCATTAATGATCCGTCTCTTGCAATCTTTCTATTACAGACGTTCTTCTTCTCTCCCTCAATCCAGTCCAAACACGCGATCAATGTCCAACTCAAACTCTCATAGCTTACTTTCCTCTTCCTCATTTATCCTACATCCTTCTGTTCTTTGGAACAACCTTCCTTCACATATAATAAATAAATTTCCTGCTTATACTCTTGGGACGACCACATATAGGTTCAGGAATTTACAAGATAAAACGAATACAAGAACGTCACGCTATTTAGCAGTCACGCAAGCTACAACCGCGGTCAACTCAAACACTTCTACGACTCTACCCTCTCGTTTAACCACTCGGCTTCGCTGCATTTCCTGAAAATTACAATCTACAGAAATTCAAGTAAAATGTCAACAAATATTTTCTGTCTTCTCAAACTTCAACCCACACACGATGTTAGAATATTACAGGCTCCAATAACCACTGGTGTAATGGGTTGAACATATTTATTATCACATATAGTAAAGAAATAAGTAGAACATTACTCACTATAGAGAAGAATGTGCCATTACTAATGAGTAATATGCCATTATTAATTCATTACCAGTTTCACATTTGAATTACTCATTAGAATGCATACTTATTAAAAACCATGACACTCACAGTTATTTTCTAATAAAAAAAATATGTAGGCGTAGACCTAAATGTATGTCAGATGAACTGATCAGACTAGTGACAGAGAAGAAAAATGTAGGGGATGATAATAAATATCAAGGGATGGAGAAACCTACAATGAGCTCAAACCAGTCGACAATCAAATCATTGTGGAGGTGGGGAGAGTGTTAAAGAAAGAAACTAAGGCAGATCACGAGAAGTTTTAGTTTTCTTTGCACTTAGCCAAAAAGAGAATTCTTTGGTTACGTTAATACTAGAAGAAAAGGGAAGAACCATATTGGCCCACTAGATACGAACGGATGATGCTGTTCGACTTGCTAACAAATTGAATCAATTTTTTGCATCTACATCTCGAATGAAGAACCTTTTATGAATGCAGATACCAGAAGTATATCAAATTATAACTGGAAGCTAAACGATTTTGTGATATCTGAGAATAAAATGGAAGAGAAATTGTTGAAGTTAAAAGTGAAGAAAACGCCTGGGGCTGATGGAATCTGTCCCATTATATTAAAGGAAGCAGTAAAATAGGTAAGCAAACCTTCAGAGATAATAATGAGAGCATCCTTGGAGTCAGGGGAGATTTCTACAAGCTGGAAGATGTGCAAATGTCTTCACTATTCACAAAACGGATCAAAGAATGAAGTGAATAATTACAGACCTGTAAGCTTGACTTCTGTTCCAAAAAACATAATGGAAATCAACAGTTAAAGAAGCAATGCTGGATCCTTGATCAGAAATGTAGCAATCACAGCACGTATTTCGTAAGGGGGATCTTGTCTGACCAATGTGATTAGCTGCTATGATGCAAATTAATACTTAAATTTCAGTAAATATTTTGATACTGCTCTAAATGAAAGACTGCTGTACAAAATGGAGTAGTATGGCATTAGGAGTACGCGTTAATAAACAGAGAGTGGTTATCAATCGGCACTGATCTTTTTGGACTAATGTTATTAGCGGGATCTCCTACAGTTCAGTGCTGTGACGCCTTATTGATTTCAAAATTTATTAAAGATACTGATAAAGGTATATAGGTAGATGGCCTAAGTGGAAATTAAAGTTTAACATTGATAAATGCAAAGTACTGTATAAATCGGGTAGCAGCGAGTAGCTGTTATTCCAAAATAACATAACAATTCGGTATACCACATCCAATGTGATAGAGAATGAGAGACCTGGGTTAGTTGCATAGTTCGACATGGAATTCTTTGAGCAGTGCAGCCATGATGCTAGGAAAGCTCAGTCAACGATATAGAGGAATTTTGTCAGCAGTGATAAGCAGGAGACTATTCCGTTATATAAGCCAATAGTTAAGCAGCATCTTGAGTACAGTATACAGATCTGAAAGCCCCATTTTAGTAAGTATGTAAATCTGTTGAAACCTTGCAAAAATGTCGAGAAAATTAGTCAGGGACATAAAAGGGTACTCTTACCAAGGGATGTTCTTCAAATTTATAATAGTTTATAATAATACGATGAATACTAAGTGATTTAGTACTTTAGTTCATGTTTAATTATTTAGTAGTCATCCTACTAGAACTTGGTTTTCTTATGATGTTCAATATTTACATAGAAACACGTGTAGAAGTTTCTATATTCAGAGTGTTTCATGGGACATACTTTCAGGATCGATTCAGAACTTGAAAACAATGAATAAAGTTCATATAAACCTGTGTCCGATTCTGAATGGTTACATTTAAACATTTGAATTTTAAAAAATAGCTATGACATTTTCAATGATAAAAATAATTTAAAAAAATAAAAAAGTAAATAAGAATAAGTAAATATGTGGCTAGCATAGGATGTTCAGTAGTGTCAATTTTCAGTGTTTTGTTCTGGTGTGCAAAATTTTTTTATGATTCGCTAGAGCTTTTCAATTTGTAGACTTTTTGAACTTTGATAAGACCACCGCCATACAAAAGTAGCAATCGGCATGATGGTTTGTGCACTCTTCCTATATTCGAGCTATAACAAACGGGATACACTTACGACTACTACGAAATTTTACTGAAACTTCTTCGTTTTATATTAATCCACATGGAGAATAATCTATGAGGTGAGCATAATTTCGTTTATGTAAATTTCTTTGGGGAAGAGAGAGAGAGACCGGGGGAGTCACGGAATTGTAACTGGTCTTAAAAGCTTCCCAGGGACCAACAAAACATACGCTGCAAATTTGGTGTCGATTTGACTTTTCCTTCTCAAGTAAATCCCAAACAACTGAAATTAATGGGGGGGGGGGGCTGTGTGGGAACTGTCAAATGAGAACTGATCCTAAAACCTTCCCACGAACTAACAGAACATACGCTGAAAATGTATTGTCAATTTGACGTTACCTTGTCAAGTAACAGTCAAATATCAAAAACGTACCTTCCATTTATGCATAACAAAAAACTCGAAATTTTCTATTACATGTTATACGAATTTTAATAAAATTTAGCATGGCTCAACAAATCTTTTTAAAAGACCCAAATATAAAATTTTATCGAAATCTGCCCATTGGGATTCGAGAGTTACAAGGCGGATGGACATACATGGTGAACACTGAAGGCGCTTTAAGCATTTGCGAACGCGCCTAAAAATCAAAAACTTTCGCTGTACTGTAAGACAAGTTCACGAAAAAAAAAAAAAAAAGTTGTTTTTTTTTCTCAGCTACTTTATTAACTTAACACTATCAACTTTAAGCTTGAATGGAACCGAATAGATTCCACTACGTAATTCACTTTTAATCTGGAGTCAAAGGTTAAGTGGATAAGAATTGCCATGAGTATAATATGTACAAGTGGGGGCAAATCTGAATGATTTGTAGGTCGTGTACATCCTCCAATCAAACACATCAATCTATAACAAAATACTGCTTTATCAGTTTCACCGCTTCAACAAGAGGGGATCACAGATTACTCCCGGCGTGCTCAGGGATGGGGAGGAGGAACAGACTGGAGTCATGTATTTAATATTCAGAAACAATGTAAGAGGAGACCACAAACTTTTATTGACCGCTCCTTTTCATGCGAAGCAATTAGGGTTGCTGTCCCTTTGGGAAACCTAATGGATTTTCTTAGCAGTTTGCGTCCATTGTTCCTGACAGCCAAATCGCGCGAGGCAGAATTACCGCTGCATATTACATGTCGGTAATTAAAACCCTACTAGGGAGGTGTTGTGATGGGAGGGGGCTCAAGCTGATATAATGTTACCATTGACCTAATTTGAGATATAATTTTTCCTGTCCTCCCCTTTCTTGTGAACAGTCACGCTCCAAAACCCTCTTGGACAATTCTGCGATTCTTTACGACAAGTCCGTGTTCTGATACTCCGTGTATGTTAATAATGAGGTCAGTGAGCAGTCAAACGATACCGCTGAATCTAGAAAAAAAATCAAGTTACTGTATTTAATTCGAACAGCTATTTAAAAACAATGCCAGTTAACTAAATTGACAAACGAACTACAGTAGAACTTCACGAATGTGGATCCCTCTACACTTCGGACTGCCTTCTTTTTTATTTATGAAGAATGAAGATTTTTCCTAAGAGGAAATTTAATGTAGTTTTGAACTGATATCAGAATGGTTTCACAATTGCTTTTCAAAAGAAGTAAAATCATCCAAAATAAAAAATTAATTAAGTGTAAAAAAAATGAACGAATTGTTATCCTGCACTTCATTCCCATACAATTTTATCGATGATGGTAAATGTCAAGTGCCTGCTTACAACTAGCCTACGAGTTGCACAACAGTGGCGAAAATGATATTCATTTGCTGATGTAAGAACATGGCTATATGGAGATGAGGCCGGATATGATATACAGTATTAACGGAAGGAAAAATAGCAACAGCAATTCAAAAGGGATAGGGAAAATCTGTACGTGAAGCAAGAAGTGAAGAAACAGAAAAATAAAGCAAAGAAGAAAAATTCACGAAAGCAGAAGCTGTCTCGATACTCTTATTAAAATTTGCTAAATCTGAAGATAAATGTTTTTACGCTCTAAGAGAAAATGAAGGCCAATACAAACAGAACCTTTACTCAACAGAAAATTTCTGATTTCTTCAAAAAAGATAATAAGATTTTGGAGGCCTTCTAATTATAATACATAATTATATGTAATTACAATTATATGGATTTAATTATAATATATAATTAAATCTATATAATTAAATTGGTAGTTATTAACGTTTAACACGATTAAAATTTATTGTTTAAAAATGTGCTTTGTATTAAATTTTAGTTGAATATAAACACAAGTTTCTTTCTTTTCTTCATGCATGTGTCCTAAATACCATCTAAATTAATTTATGTTGCTGGATTATGAATATATTTGCTCGTTTTTATAATCTAAATTTGAAATGTGCGCATAATTATGTTCTACAACTCGGACTTATGGCTAATTCGAACTACTTCTCTTCCCCCCCCCCCAATAGCCCGAATTACTGAGGAAACGTAGTCAATGTAGAGATCATTTATATCTTGAAAATTCCTCAAAAAAAAAAAAAGAAAGAAAGAAAGAAAAACACCTCCCTACGACCGCCTCCTTTTTGGAATCACATCAATGTCAATTCATGAAGCCAATTCGTTGTACGACAGTTCCGTGTACGAAACAATTTGGTGAGCGACATTTCACTGTATTTGTGACAATTTGGTGAAAGACAATTGATGGCTACGGCAATTCAGTAAGTATGACGATTCAATGAATTCGGTGTTTGGTAAAGCAAGGCAGAAAATGCAAACTTTTAGCATGCCATGCAATGATGAATTTAGTGATCCGGATACCGTTCTTGATATTTTTGATGGAGCGTAATATCCACTTTCGTTTTTTAACGCTCATTCTTTTTTTTTTCTTTTTTTTTAGATCCTATTAAAAAAGTGCTACGGACAGGTTAAAGATTGGGATAGAAGAGAACTTCGTTCGCACTTTATTTTCACTTGAGTAAGTTGCATTTTTTTAGGAAATACCCATGTGGGGGGGGGGGGTTTCAGCGACCGAAAGTAGAGATCATTAATGGATGCCGGCTAGGTAATGCGTATCTTCTGACGTTCGGTTCGCAACTTGCGCTTCAGTTTTTATTGAAAGCAGTTAGAAGTAGGCTAGTTCGGTGGATGGGTTAAGGGTAGGCGGGTAAGCTCCCTGGAGATTATTCAAATGAGTTAAAATAAGTTGAGTTTTCAGAGAGATACTCTTCATTTCTGTTCCATTCACCTTCTGGCTTCCCAACCATCAACCAATTCATGCTCATGGAAAAGCATAGGATTCAACTGATTATATATGTTTAAAAAAATCTGGATTAAAAGGTATTAGAATATGGACGGAATCATGTCATGCTGAAACAGGCATGTACTCGCTTTCCCACTTGCCTATGGGAAGGATCGGTGTGAATCCTTTTATACAATATAAATGAATAAAAAAAATGTTATTTTCTCTTTTTCAAATTTCTGCATTCCTCCTTTCTAAGTCGCCAAAATTTTCTTGTTTCCTAAACCTTTTACTTCATTGATTTTATTAAATTCTGATCTCTGTGCGATACACCGAATTGTCGTAGCTACCAGCTGGGTATCTTTCACCAAACTGTCACATAAAGCGAAATGTCATTCACCAAATTGTCGCCCCAGCCACTCACTATCATGCGTGAGTTTAATTATTCGTGTTTCTCAACAGGCAACACAAATATATCCTTTTTTTTTATCAAGAACAGTATTAATATTTAATGTAAAAGCAGACAAATATCCTATGAGTGATACACAACATGGTTAAACAATTGAAAAAGCTTGCCCTGGGGTGCTACGAACCTCTCAGATGAAAATAATATTAAAAAACATACTATTCTTCGTATTCAAAATCAATACATGTACTGTATAGCGAAAATCTGAAACACCTAACAGGCAAATTGTTTTCTTGTTATAAAGGCAGCAGTTCTGATTTAAAAGTCCAAAATACAAATCTCAGTTTTGGCTCCTGTTTCTTCTTTATTTCGGGAACATAATAAAGAAATAAATAAGCAATAAATATACAAAAATCTCTGATTACACTGAATTCTGATTTTTCATTTCTCTTTCTCGCTGGCTCTCTCGAATATTTCTTCTGGAAAGTAAAGATAAGCCAGTGTTTATATTTATCTCCTACGATAATAAATGGAACTTAAAAAACATATATTAAAGCTTACAGCTTTTAACAAACTTACCTAACTGTGTTTACCTAGATGGGGAGATTCCGAATAACTTCGGTTCTCTCTCTCTCTCTCTCTCTTCTCCATCTATTATAGCTTTGCATTTCCATAAAATGTGAATGCACGACTTGAAATGTATAATTACAGAAAACAATTTCCGCTCTGTTGCTGGAAAAAAGCCAATAACCCCAGGATTGCAGAGACCATCTAATGTACGGGCGGTGGAATAGCTTCGTCTGTTTGTATCATCCGTTGCTTTGGAAACGAGCATTTAAGCTGCTGTCCTGGAGCCGGAATGACGGAAACACCATGCTTGCCCCACTTCACTCTAAGAAGAGAATTATTTGTTTGACAGCTCTCTCTGCCAAATAGGCCTGGCATTTTGGTAGGTAGGATTTTGTTCCGAAGGGAGGGACTGGTCACATAAAAACTGAGGCTTTAGCTGTCCAGGATTTCTGCGCAGTCACTGGTCTATATGCCAAGAGAAATGGTTCTCTGTCGGGAAGAAGAAAATGTCGATGGCATGCAAGGAAGTAGGTTCAACTCGGCCACCTTTTCGCATATTTACAATCGGAGGAATTTGTTGTTTATAGCGCGGGTGAATAATGATATCATAAAATGACCTCGTGGAATTCACAATGCAACTTTTAATATTTGGAGCCAGATGCAAACACCGAATTTATGAGCCAACAATGGAAATTTCTAACCGCGCAACGATTACTGTAATTTGAACCAAAAGGTGAATCAGCAGCCTAATAATGGACTTGCCTTCGTTTCACAACGATGAAGCGACGTTACAACATGGTATTGCTGCTTTCGATGGAGAGCACTCAACCAAAATAATAAATAGCTAGGAAATGAATTTCATTTGGCTTTGAAATAACTAAAAGTTAAAAATAATCGCATTTAAAGACTGATTATTGCACTTCTCTCTTATTGTCCGTGTTTCGCTCCACCTTGCAATCAAGGGTATGAATTCAGTGACTTAATATGGAAGCAAACCGTACTTAAACAGATCCAGGAATACATTAAACATGAACTAAGTTTGTCTGTATTTGCTTGCCGTCTCTTTACTTGCTGTTTACAAGTGACCGACCTATTTCATTTTCTTGCGTGTTTGTACTTTAATACGTTTGCGTGTGCCAATGCCATTATATAGTGGTGTACACACGAGTAACTGTTTGCTGTGGAATAAATAATGAAAGTTTACAAATGGCGGGACTGTCAACATGCACATGGTCGTGTACATATTTACACATACACCAAGTCCGGGAAGCAACACGCGCAGAAATGTTAATGCTCTTCTGGTTACTAAGTCTCAGCCACCTTTAAATGAATTACGTGTTGCTGAATTTGCGCATCTTTAACTATTTCTCAGAACGGTATAAAATTTCGTACATTTATCAAATAAAGACAACTTCTAGGTAATTAAGTAATACTTACACGAATTAAGTTTTTAAAAAAAAACCGCATAAACTTACGTGTGTGCGGTATAAATGACTAAATTAAAGCTACCTCCCAGCTCAAAAAAAAAAATTGGGGAAGGGGAAAATATGAAAAGGAAACTTGACTGAAGACATCATAAGACACAATACGGTCAACAAGCTTTCCTCGCCTTTCTTTTATTTTAAGATTTTTGATATTGAAATAATTACAACAATAGCCAAGTTTTATGCGCTAACTGCCCATCAAAAAATCGACTCTGAACTCTATTACACTAAGTGGCAAATTTTATTTTCCCCTTCTGGAGGAACTTTGATGATCAACTACAAATTTTAAAACATCCGGAGAAGTTTCGCAGTCCATAAACCCTTCAGTTAGTATCTTAAATGAAACGTCGAACCCTATTAATTAACGGCAGACAACCATTCTGATAATCATTACCCTCAATCTTTGGTTTTTGTCTTCGGTGCTTGTGCACCACTTTTGGCACAAGTACAACATAAGTTCGTAATGTTGTATCACAAACATGTTCTCATTCTATCTGTGACATAGAAGCTTTCAGGTCCACCTTTTGCTGTTATAGAAACTCATTTTTTTATCTTCACGTAGATTCGTTTTAATGGATCAAATACTTCAACTCTGTAACATTTCGGCAGTAGAATTATTACGGTCTTCTAGTTTGGTCAGTAATCTTTATTTTAGTACGTATCAAAAGAATATACTCAATACTTCAAATAAGAATTTAATTTTGGTCACACTTTGTAAAATTTCAATATTGTATACACTAAAAAGAGGTGAAGCCTTTGGATTATTTTTAAACATATATTCATTTGTGTTGGTTTATTTCTTTGTAGCCCTGATGATTTCTAAAATTCACTGTTAACTTTGCATCTAAGAATCTCATCCCAATTCCCTGTAAATAACGTTTTCCCGCAAAACATGATTGCCATTATTCATACAGTTGTGTACGCCAGAAGGCTTGTTCAGGAATATCCACCACCCCCTACCTCCATGAAACTATTTATCACCTTAAAACAGATCGGGATCACTTATTTCTGGAGCCATCCGAAGAAGGTACAAACATTTGTGTTATATAGAACCAGGAACAACTTCCATTTGTAACTTTTTAGGGATTGGTTAACACTCTACAAGCTCGGCCTTGAAATAACAAACCTCCCATAACTTGGGGGGAAGGAGGGCGGGGAGGACGAGGGAGAGCTGGTGTGTCAGATGACAAAGAGGCACATTCAGTACAGCTGGTATTGATCTCAGTGTGTATGTTCGCCCTGTCTCTTTTAAAGTTCGGAGGCTCAAACCCAAACAACACACAAGACTACAATTAGGAGCAAAAAACGAGGTTGTTGAACTGCTTAAAAAACATATAAACAAACTCACGACTCTGCAGAGTTCTTCAGTTACACTAAGCCTGTAGTTTTCCGCCTTTGCAGAGGGAATCGAGCTCAAAAAGGTTACGTTAATAGCTAAAGACTTTTATGTCAGGCAACATTATTAAATTTCTCTGGCTTGTTTCTTTTTTTCGTTCTTTCTTGTAAACTTCGTTTGACGGGAAGGACAAAAAGATTAATTTACAGACAGTCTGGAACTTTCTAATTGGATTATAATGACAGCACAGAATAACTACTGACGCCCATGACCCCCTGAACTAGTAATCCACAAAATACGTTTTACGGCAGGTCATAAAATACGTTCATGAAATTTAAGAATTAACACAACTTTCTAAGAAAACTTTTGAGAATAAAATGCTACATCACGAGTCTTCCTCGAGTTTTGTTTTCCAATATTCTCTTTCTTCAAAAAAACTGTGATATCTCTTCTGTCGTCTACAATTCCTCTCAAAACTTCTGACTTCTGCAGTTGATTTCTCTATTTGCAATATCACTTGCTATTTTTTATACAGAAAACTGTAAAATCCGGCAATTTACAATCCGAAAGTTCCTAAAATCCGGCACATTAAAAAAATATCAACGTTTTAAAATCCGGAAATATTAAGAAAGCAATCCGGCACTTATATCAACGATCGCATTTGTTATTTAAGAATCCGTACAAAAAAAAAAAAAAAAAAAGAGTAACATGTCTTCAAATTGCTTGTAAGATTATCTCATCTTTTGATGCCTTTGCGGTATCGGGATTTAAACTGGGTAGACAATGAAATGATCTTAATTCTCAGAGAAAACTTGCCTTCGCAGTGAGTTTCCCTTGATATTGCGCATCTTTAAAAAAGATGGCGTCTTCAAAAGGTTAACTGGCCATTTGTTTAAAAGGCCACACTACTAGACAGCATGTTTGAGCATGATGGCCCATTAAATTAAATAGCAGGTATCTCAAAAGGCAATACGCCGACAAAGTAGTTGTAGAAGTTGTTCGATGTGAGATAAAATGCAGTATACGAAATCAGTTTTCAAAGTTATTGCAATACAGCTAAATAGAAAGTAGTGCAATACCGGAGCAACTCGTTACAAAGGCAAGTTTGTTCTGATACGAGAAAACTATTTTAATGTTTGGGGATAGGATAGGCAGAATTTTAACTGCATTATCTAAGCAGTTTAAGTCCTGCTGGCCACAAAAAAGGTGAAAGGCAAGGTAATTATTTTAAAGGTTTACAGATGTAAACAAGTTCAGTGGTTAATATTTATTGAAGTGTTCTCCAAACCACTTAACTGCCCTACTGCTCTGCCTCTCAATCCCCGAAGGTACCAGATTTTTTAAAGAGTTTACTGTAATTTAAATGCATGTCTTTCAAAGTTAATATAAAGAATTATAAGATATTTCTAATAAACAACATTGTTATTATTATTAATGCATTTTAAAGCAGTTTTAAATATATAAATTTTATAAATTTCTAATAAGCAATATTGTTATTATTATTAATGCATTTTAAAGAAGTAATAAAAACCTGTTAGAGTGTCTGTATGCAATTAACAGATACTTTTACATAAATTTACATAATCTCTTTCCCATTTTTAACCATTAATCGAGCGCAGGATCTAAAAAGATTATTCACAACATAACTCACCAAATTGAACTGATTTTTACAAATTACTTGTAAAATAAAATAACTGATATTTAATGTATCGGTATTAGACGATATATGACTGTAGCCACTGCCAATTTGTTCTCATTTTCGCAGACTTTAATGGCTGTAAAGCTTCCAGTTGCAGGATGGGTATACATCACTGAGATAAATGATCCGCAGACACTTTGCCAGTGGTAAAGGAGAGAGGATGGCAGGTAGGAATGAATGAGATAGAAATGTAGTCGGTACTAATTTTACCACATTCCTCTCTGTTCGAATGAAAGGTACGCGATATACAAACATTTCAATGACACGTGTATAAAATAACCACAGAAATTATTTAAAGAAAATCAGAATTTTTCTATTGTACCCTATTTCACGAAGTTAGCAGTATATAACGAATGATGATTCATAACCAAATGAATGATTCATAACCAAAAAATGATCTAATCGCTTAACGGCACAATTTCATGGTATCATTAATCTATCTTCTCTGAAACTGTAATTCAACTACCTTCCTACATAATTAATAAAGCATTCCATATCGCGATGTTAAAGTGGCAAACATGAGTACAAGTTTTTTTTAAGCGTGAGCTCGGGATACTTCGAAAATTGTTCATGCATAACACGAACTGTTGTCAGAAAGGTAGATAAATGCTGAGAATGCCAACAAACACCACTGCTGTATAGTTAGCGTAGCAGGCTTTATCGTCTTAAATCTGTTTTTTTTTTTTTTAACTTTCTCCAGAAACGATGTTATTAATCAAAACATCAACGTGAAATAGCAACCCAATTAAGAAGCATGCAACTGCATATATTTTCGAACGCATTCTGCATATTAAGTTTTAAGATGTCACAAAAAAAATACATTTAGTATATAACTAAATAAACAACCGGAGGTTATTTATATTATAGATAACTTTAGGGAGAACGGGAAATGTTATTTGTCTGTGTATTATGCCTACCTCACTAAATATTTATGCTAATACTATGAAAACAAAGCCTTAACGGGGAAAATATTCTCCATGAAACTATCCATTTGGAGTTGATAGACTTTACGTGCATTCATTTCCTTCCATCATTCTCGGAATGTTTAAAATATTAGTGCACAATGGGATTTCCAGGAGATATATACGAAGTTCGTGAAACCAGGACAATGGAATAGAGTGCACAGCCGTGTTCAAATGAATACAGTAAATGGTTCAAAATGAACGCGATCACGAGAACAGTACCTGTATTGATTCTCGGATGTGTTTCAATATTTATGGATAGCACTAAAGCAGCAAATACTTAGATGCCGGAAATTTATGAAATAAAAAATATAACGTGAAAAAAACCGACCCAGTTTATTTTGATGACTGCAAACCTCGAATTTAATACGAGTTCCCCCCCCCCCCCCTTTTTATAAGACTGTTTAGAAATCGAAAACTAGAAAATCATTCATTCACATGCGTAGAGAAGAGCTGTGATGCTATTATTCATTAGTTAAAAGTGGCCGATTTTTAAAGATGGGTAAAATGGACATTTTTGGGCAGAAAATCCCATGTTTTGTAACCAACTAGTGTCAAAAATTTAAATTATGTCTATATGATGACACTGACGTATCTAGGCAAAATGTGTACAAGGTAACAGGAACGGAGACCTTTGTCGGCATTGAAGAAGTAAATTATCGGCATATACACTGATTGACCTTGCGCTCAGATTGATCTCAGCCTTTTCACCATATAGTATGGAGTAGTATCTTTTTGAGGTCAGGATGCGCATCATGAGGTGATCCAACATCCTTTCAAGACACAGTCCAGGCGGACAGAACACACAACTGGTACCGATGCAACAACTGACATGGTCAAACATGATCGCTCACCTAAAGCCAGTAGTTTTTTTTTTCACCAACTTCACTTCAGAAAACAGTTTATGTTAGTTTCCTCTAGGAACCTCAGATCATAGCACGGTGGTGATTTCTCCTCCCACGGAACTCCTTACTCATAACCACATTCTTATGGCGTGTGTTATTTGGCACTGCAAATATGACAAATGGGATGCCCGATGAGATTTTCTGTTCCACTGTTTCTTTGCTGGTCTAGTATTTTAAGTCACCTCTTCAAAATACTTGCTCTGATGGAATCATCAAAATCATTCTTGTAGAAATTAAATCGCCGGTTCCTCATTCTAACATAAATACTCGTTCTTTATTCTTATCCCGAACTGCCATGACAAATCTGTCATGGCAGTTCGGGATAAGAATAAAGCATATTCCAATTGGCCTACATCCAAATCTCCAGCTTCATTTTACGTTTAAAATAAAACTAGCTATAGTTGTAAACGATTTATTAATAAATTCATATTCTATTTTGAAAAGTCCAAGAGTATGAAATAGCTGTTGTCAAAATGCTTTCTGGTCCCTTGCTAAAGCCATTAGCTGCAACTTCTGTCCATCGTTACTCCCGCCCCTTCCATTCTGCTGGTTTACATCAAACATTAACTAAAAATGAAAGTTGACCTACTAACTCCCTAGTAGGTCAGCTTTAACCTTCATATTGAAAATCTTTTTAAATTACTTCCTGCCTTACCAAACGTACCCAATGAACGCAGCCCCCCCCCCCTTTTTTTAAACAGAAATAAGATAAAAAGAATCCAGAATAATCTTGACATTAGAAAGTTTCCAGGTTCTGATTGCATACTTTCAGTTGTACTTTTATTTGGAACAACCTTCCTCCTTTATGAAGTTTCTTCTGGTTTCCTGACCCTCTAACCTGTCCACTTACTGAAGGTACCAAAAATTTAACCGACTCTTAATGTTTTGGATCACCACACAAAATAATCCTCGTATATTCTAAAATAGACTGGTTTAACGTAATGCTCCTGTTCGTTATTTTTGTTCTAAATCATTTTCTCTTGTTGCGAACTTAAAAGTTTCCTGTCTGTAGACAGGAAACTTTTAAGACATTCTTGATTTTCATTTCTAAAAACTTCACTCAACTTTCTTCAGTTCCAATAACCGTGTATGAGGCTGACTTCCTACTGATAAGTAATGCGCAATTCTAATGTATATAAATGAAAACATACTTTTTCCTCACTGTTTGGAAAATCTTTTATAACAGCTCCTTCGTTCTCTGATGCTGTTATTGATTTCATTATTTCTGTAACCGATATACAGAGCAAATGTAAATTGTGCATAAATACATATTTACACTGCTATTTGTAATTTTTACAATAAGTATGTTAAGCGAATAGGGAGCAGGAACATCATATATGAAATATAGAAGCTAAAATCTACTTGATTGCTAAAATTTACCTCACGTTTACCATTCAAGCTTACAAATGAAGCGTACCAAACAGATCACATACACCGCATCGAACACCACACAGTTTTTCATGTGGAGATTATGATTAGGGCAAGGTGTGCTTAAACCAACATAATCACCAAATTATCACTAGAAGTTGAACATTTAATACAGGACATGAGGCATTTCGATTGATAACGCAAAGTTTAATGAACAAATCAACAAAGAAATTCAATTCAAGGTCATTGTGTTCACCTAATGAACATTTAATTTGTGAACTGGAACTGCACTGAGTTCTGGCGTAATTTTGATACGCAAAACGATAAATCTTCCTGAAATATTTCAGGGCGCTTGTTCACATACCATTCTTAATGACACCTAACAAACGAGTGAGGGAAAATTAAAACAACTCGCACCCTATTTACCCTTCATACGTACAATGCTCTGAAAATTTTCCAAGGGTGGTATATAAACTGAACTCTCTTCAGAGCATCATCTGTCAGTACACTAAAATATTCGCTCCAGCAATCGACATAATAAACGTCGCATACACAAGCCGGTTTCCATAGCAACGCATCAAACCAGTAATTGTTTCCTGATTACCTTAAATTGGACTAAGCCCTAGTTTCCCAGCTGAAGACAGTTTTATTTTAAAACTTACTTTAATTCATTAAAGGAAACCAGAATTATATTTTCTATAAAATAACATTTTCGCAATGCTCCTTACTTTCCGAATGAACGTTATCAAAGATTATTTTTGCAATTACTTCATAAAAGAGTCTCTGTTGATAATTACGGTGTGCTGATGAAGCGAAGAAGATTTCTAACCTGGCTACTTTTTGTTGTTGTTTTTATTATCATTTTTATACTCTTGTCGACGTAATCGAAGTGGAACAATTATAAATAGCCTGAAACACAAGCCCACCCTTCAACTACTCCTAATACCCTCATGAAGTTCTTCATCAGAGCGAAGGGGATAGATATTGTAATAATGCAAAGGCCTCTGCCATTATCCAACTTAAGCTGGTCTCCTTGTTATCAAACTCCCTGCAGACGGCTACGAATCAAACCGTCTACACAAATGGCTAAATGTGTTCTTCTCCTAAGGAAGGCCATTGTTCCACCCGCTTCGTTGATCCTTAAAGTCAACAGGCAAATATAATTGAGCCCGAATGCATGCACATTCGTCGGCGTCGGATGCTGCCGCATAAGCAGCTGCAAATGTCATGTGCGCGATATCCAGATAAATATATCGCTTGCTGCGAAACAGTGTAAGGCTATCTCATCAGAAGGGACCACAACACGAAAACAGACCATCTTCCTCCGTTTCTTTCATATTTTTACGCTATATCTGCTATTTCATAAACAAGAAGTCTGCGGATGCAGTAAAGAATTTGAAAGGGCGATATCCAAATATAATAAAAATATATGGCTTGCAACATTTTTTGCATCTCTTGGACCTTTTGTGAGAACTATATTTTGTCGCGCTAATAATAATAAAACTGGATGGCGCGATACGCCGTGTTGTGTGAAGATAAACCAGAATTTACATAAATTAAAATGGATGCATAACAAAGGAAATTAAATTACGAAACAAATTTTACAATTCCCATGACAGAAAAAAAAGGGCGGGCAGATACGGTTTTAGTTATCTGGATTAGCAACTAGACAACCGAGGCTATTATGTCACATGTTTATCTGAAATACGAATGTTTTAGTGCTGTTGTTTACGTTTGAAGAATGAAAAATCCTATTTATCTACGAATTTTATTTCCTTTACATTTATAATAGCATATTCTTTGCAATGAAAACCATGTCCACCACCGATCACAAAGAACAACT
Organism: Mastigoproctus giganteus; assembly: GCF_048544385.1. Classification (NCBI taxonomy): domain Eukaryota; kingdom Metazoa; phylum Arthropoda; class Arachnida; order Uropygi; family Thelyphonidae; genus Mastigoproctus; species Mastigoproctus giganteus. The sequence goes on from NC_143587.1 coordinate 65,385,704, forward strand.
TCCAAAAGGAGTGCCTCCCCCTCCAATTTTGTTGAATCTCCAAAAATGCCCTTAAATCTCCTTCAAGTTTAAATTTTAATCTCGGGATCAAAAAGAAATTACATGGATCTGAATTCGGAAAGCAGAGGATGGTGAGAAAGAGCGTCGAGAGCCAAGAATCGTTGTACAGAGAGGACATTTGAGAGGGTGCCATTTCTACAGGACGCCGAGCTAAGGAGGTGCCAGATTCTAAAGCGCACTAAATTGTCAAGTTGGAGGGGATCATGACAATATATTTGGTTGCAATATGCTTATGCTAAGTGGCAGCAACGTGGCTGATTACTAACAACTGTAATTTGCAGAAAAATTTGCTGATAATCACCGTATTGTTACACAGTGTTTATACAACTGAAAAAAAAAAAAAGTGAGAAACTAGCATTTTTGTAATTTTTGAATGTGCAGGAATAGCTATTGTTTTCGTTGGTGGTGGGTTCTATATTGAAGGTGTTCTTGCATGGGGCGCACGACAACGCCACTGCGCATACAGCTCAAGAGGTGGAGGAATCCGATCGAACATGTGTGGGATGCCCTTGGAAGACTGGGATTTGTTGCCACAGAATCTTACGAGCATGGTTCATCGCTCTCAAGCCTGTTTAGCCGTTGGAGGGGATCATACGCTGTACTGACGTCATGTGACCACATTTTCGATCATCCTCTCTCGACTTCTGTAATGTGACCTTTTCGGTAATTCTTATACAACCCCTATAAATGTCTCTCATTCCTGTCCGAAGTTTCTCGCTGTCTCCTTATTTCATCGTTATTCTATGGTACACTACCATGCCACTGTCCCGCTTCATCGCAATCTGCAGAGTTACACGACGTTTTCTACACGTCTTCTGTAAATTTTGTCGAGCAGTGTACTTGCATTGATCAGAATACAAATCAATATTAATTTGTACTCTCCATTTTCAGCAAAATATTTTCTCTCATTCTTAAACATTTAATTGAATCAAGAACTGTTAAATTCTTCATATATTCAAAAATCTTTATACTGTACACGTAGCACAGTATAAACCAGCTATAACTTTCTTACTTGTTTTAGACCATATTTTACGTTCAAGTTCGACACGGCTTGTTTATTTGCCAGCTTGAAAACGAACATAATTTCAACTTCGTCTTCAAGGTAAGGCACCCAACTACAGTTGGGGCACTTAACTTTCTAATTTTACTTTGAAGACAGAGATACTGTTTGTTGCAAAAATAAAGTAAGCAAGACACAAAATCAGCAGAGCATCTCACCAGGGTGTTTCCAGTAGACTGACACTGCTGAACGATTGGGAGTTACATGTATGACGGATAACACAAGTGATGACATGACGGATAAAAGGACCAACGATGGGTACGAGAATAATGTTGTTAAATAGTGGACGACGGTTTAGAAAGTCAACAGATATCGAGGGACCACTCCATTGTAAATACTACAAAATAGATCTTGTCAAATCCTGTGTTTGTTATTGGGTTGTTTGCCCTGATCAACTGACAACGTTTACACTAATTGCTTCTACTATTTCTTTCTTAATGTGGATAAGGAAAGAAAGCAGCTTCACAGAAAGTAAAACAGAAGTTTTCAGGTTATTTATTCAATTTTCAAGACAATTAAAAGCAATCAAAAAGAAAGAAACTGGTTTCAAGATTATGGCTGAAGATTGTACACAATATTTATATGAGGGGCGTTTGAAAAGTTTAGCCTGAGTATGAAAGGTAATCATACAGTGTTAAAAATTTCTGTACTTCAAATAGTAGCCTACCAGGTTTAAAGCTGTTTCAATAACGTATTTTTTTTTAATTACAGGCCTTGAAGTCAACAAAGATTAACTTATTCCATGGTTAAAAAGTAGGCGGCAGAATTTAAACGAGGGAGGGAAAGCGTCGAAAGCGATCCGCGCTGTGGAAGACCTGCAACGTCCATCACTCCAGAAGTTGATAACAATGCGCTTGATCTGGCGGTGGGTGAAAGACGAATAACAGTTCGGTACATCGCCAGCGTCTTAGGCAGCTCATCTGAACGTGTCCTGATGGTCAGCACAGTTAGTATAATTACCGTCCTCCACACACCGCATGGAAAAGACCTCAGTTCGAATCCTGATTGCAGCGAGACCATCAGTGGGATGAGAGTAATTGAAGACTGGCAGGTTAGGTTGAGCTGGAGCCTGCTTAGAAAAATCTGACAACGTAATATGGTCGCTCAACTGGGTCAAGGTTCCTGGGAGAACTTGTTTTGTAAAATGGTTTCCCCTTTTTTAGGGTTCTTTCGAGGTGCCCATTAATTGCTACTAATTTGTTTCTATCTGTTTCTGTAAAATTTTGATCTACAAATATAAAACCGCGTAATCGGCGGTCGCAAGGAATTATTGTAAATAATACTGGGTTTCATTCCCTCGTCAATTTATTAACTTCTTTTAAATAACTGGCATTTTTTTTTTTTTTTTTTTATATTTCATTGCAAAAGATTCTCGCGAAATTCCCGCAAAGCAAAATTACACTGACTTGTAAACTTTCCACTACTGTAGTAGTAGTAGTAGTGGCATGTGATGCAAGAAAGCAAGTGTATGAGCTCATGCAGCATCAGCCAAAACAAAATCACACCATTCCCTCCAAATGCCTGTCCAGTTCCTCCTTAAATTTATTTAACCTATCAACTTCCACAACGACAGATGGAAGTTTATTCCAGCAATCAACCACCCGCTGGCTAAAGGCAAATTTACGCGCATCTGTTTTACAACTGTCTTTCCTCAATTTGAATTTATGTCCCCTCAGCTTCGTAATCTCAGCAAGAGGAAGAATTACATCGGCATTAAGCGTGCTCAACCCGTTCAAGGCCTTATACACCTCAATCAGATCACCTCGCAAGTGCCTAGTCTCCAGACACTGCAATTTGCAGAACTTAAGCCTTTCTTGGTAAGACCACCCCTTCGTTCCCCTCACCAATCTTGTTGCCCTTCTCTGTACACGCTCAAGCAAATCTAAATCCATCCTAAAATGAGGCCTCTGGAGGCCTCATTCTCCTCAGTCGGCCGAACAGGTCTGTTCGGCCGACTTATTCGTGTCTCTCAAGTTGATACTAGAAATGCATCACTTTCAGGCTGGTGATGATTAGTTGTATAGTAGCAGATTTATTATCATTACAAATTACCTCAAGGTTACGTAACATATTTTTTTGGTTTCTTAAAGTTCATTCATTTTCATACGCATTAATAAGTCAAATTTTATGTGCATAATTAGTAAAACGTACTCGACTGTTCCTTATGCCACACAGGAACAGTCTGATCCAGACATGCGCCTACGAGCTGCGGAAACAGATAACCCGGTTGAATACTACTTGCTCTTTCATTACGTTTAACTACAACGTCATGCAGACGATCAGAACGAACCACGTACCTTTGTTGATTGTTATATTGACATTTCGTTGCTGTCTATTGTTTACTGGGTCACGGTAAATAGCAAGTTGAACAGACCGCAGTCTTGGAAACCGAGAGGGTTAGTTAAACTAAGAGTCATTATGACTGTTGTAGTCCAATGGAGTATAAACACAGAGTTACAGTGCAAGTAAAGAGAATACACTCGCCAATGCGGGTCCAAATTACAAGAATGGTGCAAAATATATACAGTACGATCAAGTAGTATTGTGAACAATGAATTATAAATTAATGGATAAATCTTGCTTATTGTTAATGCTTTTTTATATAGCCCCCCCATCTGCTTCATCGACTACTCTTGGGCTATTGGATAAACCCACTGATTACACTATTCTTTTCAAACATCCAAGACAATACCCCTTCATAATAAGTAATCCCAACGCACCAACTGCCTTTTGTTCAAATTGTTCACTCAACCCATGATCAGTTCAATCAGTGCTGATATAATAGGATTAATGGGGAGACATGGTGCCATCCAGCGATAGGGGATGAAAATTTTCATTATGGTAAGTACAGCGTGTTCAGGAGAGATGGTACGAGCACGCTTCTTATCAAAAGCTCTCTGAAAGATTACACTGTCCCTAAAGTAAGTATGGCAGTGTGCTACTGCAACAGGATCTAGAAAATTTGGGCAGATGGGCTGAGAAGTGGCAACTGAAGTTTAACGTTGACAAATGCAAAGTACTGCATATGGGTAGAAGTAACCCCAGAGAAACGTACCAACTGTGTGGTACTACATTCAGGGAGGTGGAGAATGAAAAAGAGCTGGGAGTGATTGTGCAGTCGGATATGAAGTTTTCTGAGCAGCGCAGACAGACTGCTAGGGCAGATCATGGGGTTTTGTCAATGATATATAGAAATTTTGCTAGCAGGGAAAAGGAGGTGATTGTCCTTCTGTATAAGGCAATGGTCAGGCCACGCCTTGAATACTGCGTACAGGTCTGGAGGCCTCATTTTAGGAAGGATGTAGATTTGCTTGAGCGTGCACAGAGAAGGGCAACAAGATTGGTGAGGGGAATGAAGGGATCCTCTTACCAAAAGAGGCTTAAGTTCTGCAAATTTCAGCGGCCGGAGAGACTAGGCACCTGCGAGGTGATCTGATTGAGGTGTATAAGGCCTTTAATGGGTTGAGCACGCTGAATTCTGATGGGATCCTTCCACTTGTTCAGAATACGAACCTAAGGGGACATAAATTCAAATTGAAGAAAGAGAGTGGTAGTATAGATGTGCGGAAATTTGCCTTTGGCCAGCGGGTGGTTAATTGCTGTAACAAACTTCCATCTGTCGTTGTGGAAGTTGATAGGTTAAATAAATTTAAGGAGGAACTGGAAAAACATTTAGAGGGAATTGTTTTGTATTTTTTTTTTTTTTTTTTGGCTAATGCTACATAAGCTTATACACTTGCTTTCTTGCATCACATGCCCCTACTACTACTACAACCGACGTTGAGTTCTGATTTGCGAAAGGGAAGATCATATAGTTCGGGGGTTTGGTACATAACATACAATCTGAGGAGTATGACAAAAGTCTCTTTAAACGACCGGGATGGAAAACAAGAGTAAACTTCATTATGGACGATTTCATCCTGACTCTCACAGAATGAAAAACATGGATTAACAATATGCCATAAGAAAATAGATTTTTCGATGATGGTATTTATTCCAACATGTCAAAGAGAAAAGAAAAAAAAAAAAAAAAAAGAGTTCTAATATCCTAAACTTGGTTCTTAGCAAGGATCCAAGCAGCATCCAAAATACGATAGTGTAGGAACTAATAGTGGGTAGTGACCACAGTGTCATCCAATGATTTCTGTGATCAAAGGAAAGGTGAGGATCTCAATTTCGTGAGAGTGGATTGGATTGAAGAATTTCTAAGTTAACTGGAGAGACAACTATACGCTATTGGATAAGAACTTCTTCGTCTTGCGCAGAATAATCATTTGAGAGGGCATAAATTCAAATTGAGGAAAGACAGATGTAGGATAGATGTGCGGAAGTTTGCCCTTAGCCAGCGGGTGGTTGGTTGGTGGAACAGACTTCCATCCTTTGTTGTGGAAGTTGATAGCCTAAAGAAATTTAAGGCTGAGATGGACAGGTACTTGGAACGAACGGAGGGGTGAAATGGGAGCGTGTTTTTTTTTTTTTTTTTTTGGCTGATGCTGCATAAGCTTGCTTTCTTCCGTCATATGCCTCTACTAATGCTAACTAATTTTGGGAAGTACCTTGGAAGCTACAAACGCACTTGTACCAATGAAAAAGTTCAGCAAAAGAAAAATGAAGTGGATGACAAGATAAGTTAAGAGTTTAATTGAGCAAAATAAAAAAAAAGCATGCGATAGTTAACAGATTATCACGAATATGAATAGTATAAGGCTTATATATATTTTTTTTATTTTTTGGCTGATGCTCAATAAATATTCTTGTTTATACTCCGGCACGACCACCAGGTCAGTGGAACTAGGTATTACCTGAATCATTTGCCACTACTAAACATTAAATACACTGATGGCATAAGACAGGGGAAAGCTGAATACTAGAAAAAACTAGCAAACAGAATTAAAATGGGAGACAAAATTCTTTTCATGAATACAGAAAAAGACGAGAGTTAATCAGACAAGCTCCTTATCTGACCAAAGTGGAAAAATCAGAGAAAGCCCAGAAGTGGCAAACATGTTGAATAGGTACTTTGCAGCGATCTTCACAGTTAAAAGTAGTGATGGGCATAATCGAGTCATAATTCGAATAATAATTATGGCGTTTTCATAATCGATTATATGCAAATTAGGCGATTACAAAATGTCGTTATGAAAATCGGTTACTGTAGTTGTGAAATTCATAATTGATTAATTTACATATAATTGATTATTAATCAATCGATTATGCCTAACACGAGTCGGAAGGGCATTTAAACCATGAGGGAACAGTGACAAGAAGTCGGACCGCTGGCAATTAAATAATACATTAAATCTCGGAGATCAGTCTACGGGAAAAATCTATTGAAGCTAAGCGAAGGTACGGCTCTAGGAATGGAGGATACATCCTGTTATACAAAAAAGTTGCATGTGAGTGCATCATTCTGCTGGGGAAATTAATCAGATTATTTAATAGACTCTAGGACGATCTCCCTGTACTGGAGAAGCGCTGATGTCTCCAAAATTCATAAAGAAGGTGCAACAGACATGTGAGCAACTACAAACCAGTGATTTTGAATTCAGTGGTGGGAAAGATCGTGCAATCTGTGATTAAGGATACAATCTAGTATAATAAGTATGATGCTGAGAAACGATGATGAGATGATGTAAGAGATGATTTAAAATACTGTAATCGATGTCCATATGACAATTGGCTTAGAGGGTGAGGACTGCAAAGCTTGGCAACTAAACGTCTTAGAATGGAAGAGGTGATTATAATGCCCCGAAGGAAATCAGTAAAATGAACGAGGCGGGGTATATTTTTGCAGGTTGAAGGGAGAGAGAATAACCAGTGGTTATTCTGTATGTATTTTGGGAAGGCTGGATCTGATGAAGTTTACCTTCGGCAGCGTGTTGTAGATTACTGGAATAAAACTGCCTTCAACGGTGGTTGAGAAGGAAAGTTTGGTAAAGTTCAAAGCGGAACTGGATGGTCACTTTTTTGGCGATGAAATTACTGATTGACTTTTTTTTTATTTTTATTTTTTTGCCAGCTCAAAATAAGTTTACTTCCTTGTATCATCTAGCCATTACAATACTGTACTAATAATGTTCCACAAGACTGTTTTACAGCATATGGCTGAGTAATGCGGTTATGTAAATTGCACCTTCCCACCAGATCTCTTCACCACCAAATACGGAGGATGCAGAAAGGTCAGGGAATGACCACCGCATATTCCCAGAGCAATATGGCCTTAGTTGCTAATGCTCCTAAAAACCGAATAACAAAAAAACAAACAAACCAGATCTCTTTTTACTTGTGAAAGTATTCCATTTGATATCGTCAAGGGAGACAACTTCGCATTTTTATAGTTTGAGGCATCTGGCTCTTAAGACAAATCTTTGAATGGGTTTCAATCAACTTCAACTTAATTAATCACTCCATTAAAAATTTGTATATGCTGCAGTTTCCTCTTTTGAGTGTGTCAAACTCTCATCCGCCAGCAAAAGCGATATCCTCCACTCGAGGATATCGCTACTAGCTAATTAATTTATGTTTAAACAATGATTGATTTATCCAAAGATATTAAAACGTAGCCTGTAAAGTCAAGCAAATTATAATAATAAAGAAATTATTTATGACTTACAAATTTTAAAGAATGTTTATTCTTCATCATCGACTAAATGCACACTCCTTGATCACTTATTATTGGCTTGGCACTCGTTGGTTTGTTGCACAAGGAGTCGTCTTCTTCATAAATGCTTCAAGAGGCGTTTGTTTCCAAGATAACCTGTTTTCTTTATAACTTTAAATAGATGCATAAGCATTTTTTAACGGAACGCACAAATTGCAACTAACACGATTTGCGCGGAGTACCGATTTACGAAGCTTAAAAAAAAAAAAAAGAATGAAGAGAAGATTCTGAAAATTTATGTTTCTTATACGATCGAAGGTTTCAGTAAAAGGGAAACACATTTAACCATAATAACGCAAAAAACCACAATTCCAGCTATCGGTATTTTCGCAAATGCAATAACATCGAGTTTACTACCCGTTTATAATTGCTTGCAGTAACAGAAAAGCCCTATAACCCGAAAAGTGCAAATTGTTTTTATTGTTTTATGGTCGTGACCTCCAGAAATGTGCTTTAGAGAAATGTCACAAAAGCGTTCAGAATTGGTTCTTATAACAGAACATATGATAATGATGAAAGTGTAGCGCATTTTATTGATTTGAATTAGTAACTAATACAATTTGCACTATAAAAACGACCTTTTAGAGAGTTATATAGCGAAAATTTCAACTTCCGAGGTCATGGAACGAATTGCCAAAAAACAATGTGTTATTGGGTTCACATTACGATATTTTCATGTTACGATGGTATCTCTGGAACGGATTAATATCGTAAAGCTGGGTACACTGTATTGTATAGCTACGCCCGTAGTTTGAAATGCGGTATTTATGAATGTTTAACATTCATTTTTTGCAATTAATGTTCATATTTTCGATTTTGTTGATACTTGATATTTTGAAAAAAAAATCGTAAAACGAAAACACGTAAAGCGAGAACTACCTGTATACTGTATATAAAAAAAATTCAAAGTTTTATGTTTAAAACAACTCAACTTTATTCTTATTTTTACATAAATATATCATCAATTTGCTATCCATAGAACGAATAATATCACCAGTTCCAGAGGGTCCGTTTCGCGGACCCCATTGGAACTGGTCTACGGACCCCAGTGTGGGAAACGCTGGGCTAGACTATCATAATTGACACGAGAACTTGTGCTCCCCTCATCCCCATAGGAATTAAAATTAGAATTTTGAATTACCTCAAACTTGACAGAAAACGAGATAATTGGCGTGTAATAAATGACTGATTGCAAATGATACCTGAGAAGAGCAAAAAGGGTATAAATGGACTTAGTTTTTCTACCGGATACTTTTTTATGTAAAAGTCTTGCGAAATATTAAAGGCAATCTTATCTTATTAGCTAACTAATAAGATAAGAGCTAATAATAAATTAATTAGCTAACTAATTTCATTGTTGAGAACGTAACCCCTATTTTTAACATTATATCTATGGGATTTAATTCCCGTTTTAAGAGTTTTCGCTTTACGAGCGCGCGCTAGCAACGAATTAACTCGTAAAGTCGAGAACTACCTGTGTATATATATATTAGAGGGTCCGCAAAATGTTTTTTGATTTTTGAAGGAGTCCGTAAACTTTTTTTGGTTTTTGAAAGGGTCTGTAGATCTCAGTAGCTTGGGAACCACTGGTCTAGCCTGTCGTTTCTATTATGTTATTTCTAATTCCCGATTGGAGGGCACATGCCCCTCCGCCTATGAGTCTAATACTTCGATCAATTCATTTCTTATAAATGTCAATCTTTCTGCTGATATGTTTTGAAAACTTTAACACTCCTGGTTCCTTTTCCCGCTATTACTTTGATCTTAGTAAGGATGATTGCTTCAGTCATTTGGTTCGTACCTCTTCGAGGATAATTAGGTCCATCATTACTCATCTAAAAGATTTTACACCCTTCTCACCAGGTCCACATGCGCATCCTACCTCCTTTCTTGAGAAATGATGTGGTCTGTCTCTTTCTTGTTCCTATTCTAACCATTTTGTCAACTATCGTCTTCAGGGTTGTTAGTTATCCATTCATTTTTAAGTATGCTCACTTATTTACAGAAAAAGGGAGATAAAACGTATCCTATTATTTGTTTGTTATTTGGTTTTTACGAGCATTAGCAACTAAGGCCATATTGCTCCTGGGATATGCGGTGGTCATTCCCTAACCTTTCCGCACATTTGGTGGGCACGGGCTCGAACCCCGGTCTAATCAAGAAGCGTGTGCTATGCACTGCTGCTCCTGCCCACCTGGCTATGGAGACACCTTACCCATTATTTACAGTCTAACCACCGTATTTAATTTAATTGCTGTCACCAAAATAACTGTAATTTTCAAGTGTTTTAAAATCTATTTTCACTCTTTTGTCAATAGTCATCCAATACAGTTTTTTTCCTATTAAAGATACAACAAAGTAAACACATACGCTATTTCTCGATATATTTCACTCATTCGCTTCTCTTTTTTATATCCTCCGTTAACTTCAGTAGATTTCATTTCCTTTTACTGTATTCCACACAGAGACCCACAGGGTTCTTCATTAGTCCCTTTTTTTCTGTTTCTAGAGTTTCACAGATCTATCGATTCATCCTCTTACCGCAAAGAACACCAATCTCTCTCTCTCTCTCTCTCTCTCTCAACTAAAAAGATGTGCCCTTAAATGTTGGATTATGGAATACCTTTTAACTATATCTAATATAGGCTTTTAAATCATCGTTGACTATTTTTTTTAACTTTAGCATCATTCTTCATAAACTACTGAAACGTCATATTTTTAGCATCATATTTTATTGAACCAACTACTGAAACACCATATTTTTAGCAGGTCGGAAACAGTGATTTATCAAGCGTTTAACGTACTTCAATAATGTACTAGTCTTCCAAAAAAAAAAGAAAAAAGTTTAACTTTTATTTAGATACTTAAAGCAATTGAAGTGTCTAAATAATTGAACTACAAGAAGAAAGTTGAGGGGAGCGTACCATAACGTCATACCAATGTAGTATTAAAAAATGGTATCTGGGCATGAATTCAATTTACATTTTTAATTCTCCTTTTTATTTTATATAGCAGGAAAATGAAAAACAATTTAATACGTTGAGCTATTGGAAGAATTACTTAAGTGATATATATTTCTCTAAACCAAGGGACCGGGAGTTATTAAGAGGGTAGAATGCAGTCTACTCATGTTAAACAACGCCAATATACGTAACCACCCGAGCTATAACTGTGCCTCTAGCCAAATGAAAGCAGAGGCAAACCCAACATCACCAATAGTAGTAGGCCAACGAACGTTAAATACCTTATTTCTCTGATAGAATCCCTTGGACCGTCTTATAGCCCTCGAGAATTCAATCACCCCATCGAAGGACTGTCGTGAGGCACCAGGGCTGATCGAAACATAATACTCCTGGAAGACCTTTTTATGTTTATGGACGATGAAGCTTGGCCTAGGACAACGATTCAAAGAGGAAAAAAAAAAAAAAAAAAAAAAACTTGGGGACACTTCAAGGATGCATGTAGGTATGTATGCCCCAATTCACAAACAAACAGAACAAGCTGAATCAGATTTGTATGTGCGTGTGTGTTTGTGTACGCGCGCGCGTTTCGCTCTCGTTTAAGAGAGAAAGATGAAACGATTATCAGAGTAACTTCCCTTTTCTTAAGGAGGGGTTAGGATGCTCGAATAGTGGATTTATCCGAATCTATCAATAAGTTATCGTAAAAAAAAAAAAAAAAAGATCAAAATGGGACAAAAATTATAAAAAGAAAAAAAATATCCTTTCATGAATTCTTATATTTCGATTAACCTGTTTAAAGTAATTAATAAATAAATAAATTAGTTATTACTATGCAAAAGACGAAATGTATTACATATTAAACATAAAAAAAAAAAAAAAACCGATTAGTCGTCTGCATGTTATCCTCCAATGAATCACATCCATATTTCTTTTGCTTATAAAGTTCACTTTCGTTTCAAGTTTACCAAGTTAATATTTTTATATTCAAATTTCATGAAATTTAGTTGCACACACCATGACCTACAATAAAAAGTACTAGGATTAGCTGAAATATGAATTCAAATTATAGAATAAATAATTAATAAAACATACAATATCATCACAGATTAAAATAAGCATTAAGTAATGCTAGAAAGAGACTAGTTTTTTTAAAAAAAAAATGACGGAAAACTTCTACTTCGCTGGTGAATTATTAATTTACGAGTAGCTAGTTGTTTACAAAACTTTTTCCGCTGCCACTACCTCAATTCAAATCATTTAAACGCCTTAAAAGATATCGCTTTATGATAAACTTCTTTTTAATTTCGCTCTATGCTACAATAAAAGGGTCCTTCAGTAATTTTATTTTATTTAACTTATATTTCAGTTACAATAAGAGTTAAATTATACAAAAAACAAAAAAAAAAAGAGCACTGAAAAGTTTGGTAAAGACCCATCTGTTTGCTTTCACTTAATTTGCATTCGGAAATTAAAAATCATCTGAAGTCACTAATTCAAAACTTGAGTCCACAATTAAACCATAAAGGCGAATTTGTATAGCGTATCTGTTATATTCATTTAAAAATCAAAAAATGTCGCAACCGTATCGTGTTCCAATAATACACACATTAAAAAAATTATGAGAGCATCTCTCACATCTAACTAATGAAGCGTGTTTATCAGTACAGACTAAACATCAACGCCATGCCATGTATACGAAAGCGACCAAGGAAGGAAGGAAGGAAGGAAGGTCGGAAAGAAAGAAAGAAAAAAAAGCCGTTTTCGCCGAATAGCTCTAAAGTAATGTGCGTAAAGTAAACTAATACTGTATCTTTGATTTCCGGTGCTAGAGAAGTAGCAGGCGCAAGTAGTATATTGCCTTTATGGACTATCGGACCAGAGATGAATTCGTTTACGCATCGTAAATACCTGTCATGATAGAAGAGTGCACCTCTCGAACAAGATACAGAGAAGGAGTTGATGCTATTGCTGCAACACCACCCCAATATGTTCTGGTCTTATCAGTCCCAGGACTTGGTTCCCACTCTTTTTGTGGTAGCGAGCAAAGTCCTTTTCACTATTATTACGGAGCGGTCTGCGGCACGAATGCACGCACTCCCTCTTTTCCGTACATTTTCCTTTCACCATTTCCTTTCACTATCAGTGGCAGCTGTTCACTGTCCACGGCTACAGATGCAGAGAGAGAGAGAGAGAGAGAGAGAGAGAGAGAGAGAGAGAGAGACGGCTTGCAGGCAGAAAGGCAGTGGCACGTGCGAATGACGATCTACCAAAGATACGAGGTCAAAGATACTCCTTTCTTTATGTTACAACGAATCGCCAACGTGTGGTAGGAGAAGGGTAAAAGTGGCAAAAAAAAGGTAGTGTCGCTTCTACCACCGACTTCGATTCTCATTCAATTTCCGATGCAGTTCCAAAACCATACGATAGAGGGCCGTATAATTTGACAATAGTCTGGCAAAATTTTATCGAAAGAGATAAAGCGGGTTTAACAACCAAAACATAAAAAAGCATTAAGACTTAAGAGAATACTGTGATGGAATGAAAAATAAATAAGGCCATAATAATAAATATAGGCAAATCTCACTCCCTTACATCCCAGGTAAATCCAAATATTCATATTTACTAAACGGTAATATCAAGAAAATGCGGAATTAAAAGTAGAAAACTTTCGAACGACAAATCTGTAACCAGGAAACTCACATGAGAAAAATAACGTAAAAGAAGCATAACTTTTTAATTTAAAATATTTTGGCAAAAAAAAAAAAAAAAAAAATTGGAAACTTCAATTTCAACTTGATATCAGGAGAAAAACAAACAGCGGCTCAAAGTCATTCGGCTGGCCGTCTCTACTATATAGCATTATATACGGCTATTCTTTAGCCACTTGTTGCTTTTCTCCTTCCCTGCTATTAATACAGCTTTTCTTTAGCCGCCTATCGCTTTTCTCGCTGCTATTAATATGGCTATTTTTAGCGCACCCGGCGATCGTAAGTCAGCTATAATTCTGCTTGCAGTTACAGCCTAGAGGCGCCATCTTAGAAAACCGAAAGTACTGTACATATTAATGAAATATGTCATCATCCAGGTTGCAAATTATCAATTTGCAACCTAGTTTTGATTATTGGATGCAAATTAATGATGCATCTGTACCTTTCGGGGAAGGAAAGGGCAGAGTGGGGGGGGGATATAATCCCCGAAAGGGCCAATAAGTCACTTATCAATATAGGTTTTCGCAAGAAGTGAAAATCAGGGAAAATAAAATAGGAAAAACCATTTAGTGAAGTGATTCCAATCCAGATAGGATATTGTTGTCCAGTGCGCTGACGGGGTTTTTTGTAGAAAGGTCACAGAACACTGAAATGAAACTGTGTTTTTTTATCAGATGTCATGAACACTACAGATTGTAACTTTTTTTTTTTTTTTTAATTGAAGAACAACACCGCGGGCATTTACCAAATACAAAAATGTTTATAGAACAGAGCAATGCGGGGAGCACAGGTTTCTGTGATGGTTAAGAGATTTTAAGAAGAAAGAGAAGACGTTTAAGATGATGGATGATCCAACCGGCTGTCATCTTCAAGAATTGATTAAAAAGTGATCCAAATGATCGTCAGTCGTTCGGAAGTTAGTAGAACTGAAGATGAACAGGAAAAACCAAAGACGTGATTGAAATTATCTTAATTTTCAACTTGAATAAGAAAGTCCGTGCCAAGATGGTACCGAAAAATCTCAGCACCTAGCATAAACTAAAAACAAAGAAATCTGTTCTGACCTTTCAAAAAAAAAATTCAAAGAATCAAACCTCTTGGACAAATTATAATTAATGACAAGCCTTGGGTTTTGCAGTAGCATACCGTAATAAAACACTGAAGTCTCCAATGGGAAAGTCCATGGTTACTAGCCTAAAAATGAAATGAAAAAAATATCAAATCCTAAGATGATCGTGCTGTTCTTTTTAGTATCAAAATAATTGCTCATCAAAGAATCGCACACAACTTTTAAAAAGAAAAGCTTGATCTCGTTACATCTGACTCTTTCGTGTTTCCAAAACGAAACAAACAAAAAATCCTTTTTAAAGGGTCTCATTTTGGATGAAGTGGGCGAATAAATGACAGTAATGCCAGCACTACTAAAAGGACTTCCATGAAGTGATTTATTCACTGTTTCTCACAGAATTATTCCGGTCATTTTATTATTAACTTCATAATTCAGATAATTAGGAATCTGACCTAATCGTTCCAAATTACGTATTTTAATATTATGAAGTTGTAAAACTTTTAATCAAAGTGGCGCTTTTCCACTCAGGAAGTACTATACAAAAATTTTGATGAACTAATCAAAAACGCTTGCATTTCAAATAAAGTAGCAATGAATAACAGAGCCACGTGACATTCATTATTCCATATAACGTAATGATCAGAAAATTTCCGCTTTCTTTAAATTCACAACTGTAAGAAGCTGACTTGCTCTTCACAGAAATGAACATCAGCAAAGAATTGCACTTTCAAGATTCGAATCATCTTAACAACCGTCTCTTAAACATTTCATCTTTAAAACGACCTCATAATAAATAATCGCAAAACCGAATATATAGGAGCACGGCTACTAATGTCGCTCATATAACTTCAGTGACAATAATATCCCATCCCCTGAGCTGCTCTGAGAATGATCTATTTGCGATTCCTTCCCTATTCGCAGTCTCTCCAACATTTATGACTTTCTCTTTGCCGTAACAAAGATACTGGTGAAATCGGGATAACGAACCCAATAAAAAAGTAAACAAATATTTCGACAGCAAAAATAACTGGATATGCAACATTGCAATCAACAGAACTGGGATCAAAGTACGTGAAATGCAGTTACCGGAACCCATATAGAGGTAATAAGATCTGCAATTCTAAAGAAGATAAATGATGATCATAAAATGCACAGCGTGATGGATAATCAAATTGAATTTGACGCAAGACTGAAAACGATCTGAAAGATTTGAAGCTGGTATCAACAAACGAATTGGGCGCTGCTTTTAGAGTAGACGTTTTTTTTTTTTTTTTCTTTTTAATTCTTTATGTGGAACGGTCTCATCCCAACAGCACATTTGGTAGATATTAATTCCAAGAAACAAAGAAACTAATAATGATAGAAGAACCTCATAGAAAGCTGATGATGTCGAAGAAGAACCGGCTTACAAGGAGATAAACGAGATAGTAAGGATCTTTTAAGAATGAAAGATCCCCATGTGGCTGTCGAAGAGAAGCAGCATCGGAGCTGTCTTGATTAAATCTGCACATGCGATTGTAAGGGAAGCACTGCACAAACGGAATCGTCACAAATATATACGCAAAAATAAAGTCGCAAATCATTAAAATCAATATAAATTAAACAGAATAAATAAAACACAAAAGAATACAAAACAAATTCTTCCACTTTGTTACTTTATACGTTATGCTCACACGATAGACCAGAGATGAGCATAATCCATTGTGAAATCGGAAAAAGCAAAAGTCAAAAAAAAAAATTAAATTACAGTGAAGGATTCGATTTGAAAGTTTGCGCTCTCTCCCTCTCCCCCACCTCTCCTCTGGCAGCGATATTTCGATTATGAATTTCAATTTGTTTATCCTAATCCATTATTCTAATTATTTACCACAATCGAAATTTTCGATTGTGCCTCTCAATTATGCCCATCATTACGACAGCCCAGAATTTATTTTCGCAAACTATCAACACTTCTTATTCGAAGCCCGTTTCGACTCCAACTATATGCTACCCGAAGAACTATCCCCGGATACCCCCAAAAAAATTATGACCGAAATTAAGACGTTTCCTGTTAAATATGCAGGTCACCTACACACTTTTCCAGTCCGTCTTATTATGCTATTTCATTCTAAAAATCTTTATCCTTAAAAATTTATACTGCCTATACTTAAAGGGGAAAAAAAAAAAAAAAAAAAAAAAAACGGAGGTTAGCAACAGTCGAAATAAATTATTCCATTACACACAACAAACCAAGCACAAGTTTCATTTTCCGGCCGGGCACTGGACAAAGAGATAACCTGATACGATCAATTTATGCTGTCATTCAGCAGTTTCCATCGCTGATACCGGAAGGCAATTGAAATTAAATTAGCACACTTTGCAGCTACCATTGTAGTACACAATAAAGAGATTTATATCTCCAAACACTGCAATTTTTGTACCGTATTATGTATATCTAACATTTAGTAAATTTCCACTGCCGGAGTTTACCTCAAGGGCATTAACGATTACGTAAACGTAATATTTATTTATTTATTTATTTTTGGTACTTAAGCTTTATGTGATTATGTGTAATTACCAGTCTGTATAAATTTTACCTTTGTGCACAAATATCAAGATCAATTTCAAATAATCTGAAAATTAATTTGAGAACAAACTCAAACCGTGCATTGGAGTTGACTTTTACCTAAAATTTTTAAAGCGTCTATAAACAGATAAATAAATAAAATAGCTTACCATTTTCTTCTTCTTCTGTCCACGCGCATGGAAGGAACCAGAGCCTCAGGACAACTTGGAATGCCAGGAATGCCGGTAAAACCCTCCTACTGACGTATATCCGTGCGTTTACTCCATGAAACCGCGTAATACTCCACCTATATAGCACCATCTTGGTCGAATGAAAAATTTGAACACCTAATAAAATTGGGCAAAAATAACGTGGTTAACATATAAAAATAACGGTACAAGGTTAGATATGAAAAAGTCAAAAAAAAAATTTTAGATATGAAAGAGTCAAAAGTAAAAACTGCACCTTTTTTCTCTAATACAAATAAGTTAATGTCAAATTAGCTATCTACTGTATATTAAGCATGAAGGAAAATTTTAAAGTTTTAATATGATGGGCCGTAAATAATATCTATTTTATGTCAGAGATTGTGCTATTTATATCAATATG
Source organism: Mastigoproctus giganteus (assembly GCF_048544385.1). Lineage (NCBI taxonomy): Eukaryota > Metazoa > Arthropoda > Arachnida > Uropygi > Thelyphonidae > Mastigoproctus > Mastigoproctus giganteus. The sequence continues at coordinate 65,403,379 of NC_143587.1, forward strand.
AATAATATTAAAAGAAAAAAATAAACGGTTAATAAATATTTATATTCTTTTGAAATCGCCACAATAAAAAAAAAAAAGAATTAAAATGTCTGACATTAATTAATCAAATATTCAAATCAAACATTATTCAAATTGCAAGATTAAAAGAAATTCAGAAGGACAAAAAGGACAACAGACGAAATAGAAATATTAATATTAATACTGTATTTCCAATGACCTTATTAACCTCTAACCTTATACTTTGTATAAATACGGAATAACGCACGGTATGAGTCAATAAATAATGCTTACAAACAACAAATAAAAAATTAATACCACTCAGGTGTAATATTAATAAAATACAACTCAGAAAATATTCAAAAATTCATACCAGAAAGAAAGTAAATCAGAATATAATCACAATCTGCTGCAAGCATCAAATAAACCCGCTGTATATGTTGCTACTCTGCAGTTAAGTTCCCGGATGTAATAGCACGTATCGCGTGATTTATTGTCACGCAGGCATGCGTTGTCATAGGGTAAAATTCAGTGATTTGTTTATGCTAACTGCGACATGATTACAGCTATTAACATATTTTATTTGCATCTTGTCGCAGGAAATGGTTATAAAAATTTCAGTAGCAAATTCTAAAACTGTAGGCTATTTTTAAATAGTTAGGTGCGCTCAGATATTTTTAGAGCAAACTTTTATAATTATCAAATTAACGGCGTACTTATAACAGGTTTGTATTTTGTCACGACTGTAATAAATGATTTGTTAAAGAATTTACTCCTGTTAATTTTTTAACACTAGCATATTTAATAATAGTAATTCGTTAAAATAGCATTAATTACAATACTGATTACAGTAATTCGCTAAAATAAAAAAATAAACAATTTGCAAATGCTTGTTTTTTTTTTTTTTGTCTCTTTTTTTTTATGGTAACTCCAAATGCAAAGCAGAGGAACCGATAGTACATATTCTAATACCGTGTGCGACTCAGTGATGGACATAATCGATGGGTCATAATATATTATACTATATACAGTAAGAAAATAATAAAATCAACAATGACTGTAACAAGGAATAAACAAGCCGAAAAAATATAAATAATATATATTTCAATCTCGTATATATATGATATATACTGTATTTCGATAATCGATTACTAATCATTCGATTATGCCCAACACTATTATGAACTAAAGGCTGATAAGACAGAAACTACTTGTTGATATTGGACTTATTTGAAGTTCTGTAAATTATAATTTTCCAGAAATACATACGAATGAAGGTTATTCCAAAGAATAAAAATACGAGTAGAAGGAATAAATGATGAAAAGTAAAGCGAGTTTGGGGTTGAACTCTGATATTTACTACTGTACTAATAATATAAAATTTCGCTTCTTTTTGAGTTGAAAATTATATATTAAATATTGAAACGAATATATTTTTTATTAAAAATAAACTACAAATACGAAATATAACACGTGCATGATAAATAAATGTCATGTATCTGTTATATTTCGTAGTTGTAGCCACCAAAGTGCAAGGCGAAATCTCTGAACTGACTGTTGTTCCAAGCAAGTGTAGTAAGACTTGGAGTTTAGCGCAGTGATTACGATTACCGTCCTTCCACATTGGAAAGCTTGGGTTCGAATCCCATCAAAGACCGAAAGAACTTTTATGGCTTTTTCCCATAACGCAGCGAGTCAGTTGGTGTTGAGTTAGAATTGCATGATTTTAACTCCCAAAAGGAGTTTTCGTCCGACAAACAGGTAACTGACCGAAAAATACACGCCATTACTGATGCCTCACAGTCTTAGTTGTTTTGGTGCTTAACAGGGACCACCTCAAGTAGTAAATTTGCTACTGATGACCGTACAAATGAAAAGGCAGAGATGGAGTTAAGTGCGTGCATGTGTTAAGCAGCAAAGCAACTATGGCTAAAAGGCGTCAGTATATTGTGTCTGTAATTACATGTTTCTGCAGTCGGTTTGTAGTTTGCTGAACAAACAACCCAAGTTTCCGGGAAGAAAACCCATGCAAAGCTCGCCTGAGACCGATTAACCCAACCTATTGTGAAAAATTCCTCGTGCCATTGGCAGGATTCTAATGTTTTTTTGGGTTTTTTTTTTTTTTTTTTTTTTTTTTTCGCCTTTTCCATCCAGTGTGGGAAGATGGTGATTACGACCACTATGCCACCCACAATGGATAAAGATGAAGAAAGATTTACTGTTTTGATTTGTAGTGTTCATAATTATAGTACTAACCTCCGACAGGTTTGTATCCAAACTTTTTACGGAGGAGATATAAACATATGTGACTGACAGTTAACTGAATTAATTATCATAAACGTATCTCTAGCAGTGGCTGTGAGTCCCCTCGTGGGACAAGAACCCAGAAATTAGAGAAACTTTTATGGGTTTCTGTGATGTTTCCGGGAAGAAAACCCATGCAAAGCTCGCCTGAGACCTTATGGCTAAGTTAGTTGATCTCGGCCGAAGATTCCGAATTTTTTTTCCGGGAGAAAAAAAATTCGGAATCTCTCGGTTTTCCTTCCAGCGAAACAGGCAAACAGACCATAGAATTCAAGTATAGAATAGAATAGAATCTTTAATTGCAGCAATGATAGACATACAATTAGTCACGTCACGGCATGGTGGTGCCAGGGGTTAACAAAACATATTTACAAAAGAGATACACATGAGAAAAAAAGATAAATCAGATTATTAACAAGGCACAGTTTTACATTTTCAGTTCGACGAGGATACCCTTCCTGTATTTTTTATTATTGACCACTTCTTGGAGGTCCCCGTCGATGGCTTGCAGTGAGGGCAGCATTTGCTTTGGCAGGAATCTGTCGGTTAGTACTAGCCGGTTACGGTTTGCTAGCAGCTGTGCTGAAGACCGGAGATAAGGGGGAGGAATGCGCCAAGAGCAGTGATCCCAGAAGTTCGGCTCTGTAATTTTACCGGTGGCCATCTTGATGGTGAACAGCAGCCTTCTTTCTGCGATGTAGGACCGGAGCCTGCGTAGTTTAAATTCATAATAAACTGATGCCTCACGACCTTAAATACCTCGGCATAAATTCAAAACAATAAAATTAGCGCCTGAATAAGGTTGTGTGTGAAAAAAGGTCGAATTTTGATCGAGTATGCACAACATGAATTCCCTGGACAGGTTGAGCCAAACACTCGTCAGACTGGTTGAGTAAAATTCGGCAATTTTAACCCATGTAGACTGCTAGTCTTGTTATTCCGAATATATGGACTCTAGAAAGGTATATAAAACTTTTAGAATTATTGAACTTTACATCGGATTGGAGATCAGCTTTTAAGAAATTGGTGGCGGATATTCGAGAAGTTATAGTTGCGCAGAATAAAATTTTTCGAACTGGAAGGCGAAATGAAGTTCACTATCATCAGTTAGATTGAGATCCTGTCAGCGGGATCTCAATCGGCTGAATTCACTCTCATGTGACCACTTCTGCATAGTTCTAGACTTGTGACATGACACGTTATCCTATTGGAAGAACCCATTCGAAGATGGATATACTTATTGCAGCCATAAAGAGATGCACCCGGTCGAAAAAGTTTCCAGATAACCTGGGACACTCAAACGTTGCTCCACTAGTATCAATGAGCCCATGTGCACCGCAAAAACCCAGCTTTCACTATTACACTACAACCCAGTTTGTATCGTTGACACCTGGCTGGATGGGTCAATGGACATGCTTTCCACCATATTCTGATCCTCCTGTCAGAGTGAAACATCAGGAACCAGGGTTCGTCGTAAAAGGCAAAGTTTTGACAGGAATGAAATCCTCTTCGGTCGTATACTGCGATATCCCATCCGTGGCAAGGTACGACGACTTGTGCTTTCTGAAATCTGAAATGCCCCTCTGATTACTAGTTGTACTGCATTGTTATTTGGCTGACTATTGCCTTTCTGTCAAGTCTTGTCACCATCCATTGACCCTCTTGCATCAAAGAGCTGGTTTTGGCCACGTGATCACCGTTGGCTGGACGTTATTTGGTTATTGGACCAATGTCGATACATCCTAGACACAGTCATACTTGAAAATCCCAGCAGGGTTGAGGTTTCATAGATACTCATATCGGCGCGTCTGGTGTCAAATTCAAAGTCACTTAAATTTTTCATTTTACTCCTCGCACTGAATCACGCACACATAACATCCCTATGCATTTGCTCACCTGTTTTAATTCGCATAGTACGTAAACGCGATACAACTATTGAAGAAGCTCTCCATTTCCAGAAAACGTTTGGTGTACCTAATAAAGTGACCACATAGTGTATTCATTGGAAAATTGCTCCCAGTTTACGAACTACTTCCTAGTAGAGCATGCTATTCGTAAATCGAGAAATTATTGTATATTTGAATTGCATTTAAAATTTATTTTGTTCAGACAAAGAACTGCAGGGAAGGGAATTATGGTAACACCATTATTATAACGGATCACAATGCGATCATCTTTAATGACGCATGCTTTTTTACATCTTGCGTCATTTCTTTAATGTGGGGTTATTCATGGCATAAATATACAAAATAATTAAATGGAAATAAAGCGGTAAAGTACATAATCAATAAAAGAGTAATTACGAAAAGCCTATATAATTCCCCCTCGTTATGAACAATTTCTGTTAAAATCTATAATTTCTGTTCACTTCAGTCGAAATTTAATTTGTAGCACGTTAAAGAACTGTTATAGTACAGCGATGCGATATTTAGGGCTATTGGACTGTTATTTTTTGATGAGCTGTTTGATGTCATGCAAATAAAATCAAATTACCGCACAAATTCTCCATTACTTAAGAAAGAAAATGGCACTGCACGTTTGATTCGTTTTCTCCAAACACTCCGGAAACAGAGCATCTAAATACTGTGGTTTGGACGACAGTTTGCCATTGCCGAATGCAATGAACGATAATATGTAGAGTGTGTGTGTGTGTGTGTGTGTGTGCGAGCACAATAAACCCCCCAAAGAATACCAAGGAAACACAACCTAATTAGGAACCATTGAATTCCGCTGTTGGATGTATTTCATTCTTTTACGTATTGGTTGTCGTCTGGATCGCGTGCATTTGTGCTTTTCCGTAGCACGCACGGGGAACTCGAGTAATGACACAAGCAGCCCCACATTCTTCTTGAACTACGACGCTGATTCAAGATGACGACAGCTGGCGAGAACGTCTATGTGTGTTAACTTGTTTTATAATCGCATTTCTCTCTCCGATTGTTCTTCCTGCTGTCAGGAAAAGAGGACTGATTTATAATGGAAGACGTTCTATCATAGCATTTAATGCAGTATACCACCAAGGTTATAGTTTATTCCCCTCCCCCCATCTTTATACTAGTCCTTCGAATAGAATTAGTTAATAATGGTAATCGTACTGGAGTTTAACACATAAAAACTACTGAGTTTCACTCTCGACAGATATTCAATCTCGCGACAGTCCAGTCCATGATGAATAGACAGAGAAAACAGTTTATAACGTAGCGATAATTATAATTCCTGTATACTTTAAAGTTTTTGGTTACCTTTTTACACTCTCTTGTTTTGCTAGATATGAGAAAATTTTCTTCTGCGTGGAAATTTCCTTATATCCAGCTGATTCATAAAAAGGGTGAAAAATCCTTCCCTTCCAGTTATCGTCCTATTACACTTCACTCAACTCTTTTTTTCCAAACACAATGTAGAAATCCATCAACAGCCAACTGTTGACACTATTTTGAAACCTTTCATGATTAATGATCGCCAATATGAATTCCATCAGTGTTGATCTACAGATAGAGTATCTTGCGTTATATTATTGATCACTGGATAACTTTATGGAAAATTTCGGCGAAAACTCAGGCAGTTTAGACATTAATGCTCTTGATCAGGTTTGTTATTGTAGTTTTAGGAGCATTGGCGACTAAGGCCATATTGCCCCGTATATAGTGTGTATTCTGTGGTCGATTTTCGGTTTGCTGGACGAAAAACTCGAGTTTCCGGGAGAAAAAAAAAACCATGCTACCCTAGCCTGAGACTGACTAAGTCAGCCACGTCGTGAATGAGGGCCATAAAAATTACTCACGTCATTTTCCACACGGTGTGGGGAGGACGGTGATTGTATCAACTATGCTACCCACGAGATAGAAAACCCTTATATCTTGTTTAGATATAAGGGTCTTCTAACTAATCTTCCATATTCTGTGTGCGTTTTGCAAGCTAATGGAGGAAACCCTGGGGTCGGCCACAACAACACATGAATGTGCGTTTGGCAATGTAGACAGTTTTTTTATGTGACCTCTCACTGCGTGTGATGGTATATGGCTCTTTGACTTCTAACTTTTCAGCTAGTGCAGATATGTCACAAAGTTCTGTTCCCTTATTCACTCTTTGCCTCCTGTACTACCTTAAATAATACCGAATAAAAACTTAAATTATTATTATTATCATTTGTGACCTCGTAAATTTTCATTCTTGAAGCCAGATTAACAAAAAATATAAATAAATAAATAAAATAAAGAAAAGAAAATACCAACACCAATTTTGCACTGTATTGTATACATGTATAGATAAAAGCCTTTTATCTATTCAATTAACTAACATATGAACTATTAATAAAATAAAACAATGGCTGCTATTTCAAAAGTTTTTTTTTTTTTTTTTTTTAATAGTGCTACTCTCTTAAAATAGCTTCTCTATTATATACAGAATTGGGCTAACGCAGCCTACGTAACACGGCAGTGGTTCTCAAAATTTTTCGTCAGCGGGCCAATATTGATGAAAATACGACGATAGAAATTGTGGGCGGGCCATATATCGGGTTAAGATTCTATAAAATTTGAATTCATAACATCATAAAAACGGCCGCGAGCTGTAGATGGCCAGCGAGCTTTTTCTCTAATAATGATGTACAGTTTCCAATTAGTAAATCACGTGTATATATTAATTAATACCCTATTAATTAGAATATACACGTGATTTAGTATCGTTTGAAATCATAAGTTTTCTTCCGAATCTACCGATTGGCTGCTCGTTTATATTCGGTATAAATCTTGTGTTGAGCGATGAACATACACATCTTCAGCGCTCAACACAAGGTTTGCTAATAGAGATACCTGTTGTCTGATGATGGCACCAAATAGTTAGAAAACCAATCATAGCAGTGCCTTGAGGTTTTAATGGATAATGGATTCGCTTGATGGGTGATGTTATCCGATTAAAAACGATATTGGTCACTTTACGTTGACTACGTGGACAAATTTAGTCTTTTCTAAAGAGCCCAAGCGCTGTCATTGTCACTGAAGAGACAACCACATCTCCGAACGGTCGAATGAAAAAAGATAATGCAGAATAGCGTTATTTTAAGAAATTATTTCAATTTTTAACACCATTAATCCATTAATTTTTGTGCACTTCTTTTTGCACGACTTTACGATCATACTACCGGGCGTTCATTTTTAAACGCAGCCGCAGTTTCAATTCATAATATTTAATATAATAACAACCAAATATGTAAAACACAATGAAATAATTACTTAAATGCAGTTCACAAAAGATGCTGGAAGTGCTCACCATTCTACTGAATGCAGGCATTCACTTGTCTCACTATATTCTGTGCCGCTCCTCGAATAGTTGTTTGGTATATTTTTGCCCTGAGATGTTCGTTTTCAGTTGTTCTATGGTGTTAGGGTTACTGGCGTAAACTAGTCATTTGAGATGGATCCGTAGAAAGAAATCTGTTGGAGATGAGTCGAGTGACCTGGGGGCGGTAATAAGCCGTGTTCAATCAACCGTTCTCCAAAAATAATTCTGGCAATGATTCAAATGATAGTTCGCGTATGGCAAGTCGCTCCGTCTTTCTGAAACCAGGAATACCACTCATCAACCTCAAGCAAAGCGATAAAATGTTTTGATAATGTTCCGATGTTAAGTGTCCTCCAAGGATATTGGACCAATAATGCTCCGCCATGAGAGCGTACACCAAAAGCCAATTTTAATCAAATGCAATGGACTTTCATGATATCCATATGGATTGTCCGAACTCCATATTCGATCGTTCTGACTATTAACATAGCTGCTCAGATGAAACCATGCTTCATCGGAAAAAAAGTTGGATAACACTTTGCTATGAACTTTGCTTTGCCCTAAACCAATTACAATAACGGAGTCTAGCAGCATGATCATTAGGTCGTAATTCATGCATGGCATAGCTCTCTTAAAACCATAAAACCATATGTGCACTACCTGAAGACATGTCTTCTGTTGGGCCAGTTTTAATGCTTTAAAAGAGGGGGAATGCAATAAACTGAACCTCACGTCCTGCAGCGTGTGCCTGTAATTATGCCTTCGATCACACACAAACTCTCTCTCTCTCTTCAAACTTTCTAACAAGGCGGTAAATTGTGGGGTTTTTTTTTTTTTTTTTTTTTTTGACACCTGAATTCTGGGAACACTTGTTGGAAAGCTTCTTGGCACAACGCATACGATTTCTTACCAAAATAAGGCTTCACTACGACAAATATTTTGTTCAAGAGTCAAAACCATCTTTCTTGATCAAAAATTCACGTTTTTTTTTTCTGGCACAATATACCAACACATGTTAGTTTTTCATGTTCCTAACAGCTCATTCTCAATGGTTAAAATCAATCAGCTCCCTGTACCAACGACCAATAAAATCTTACACAAACAACGTACAGAAATTGACAAATAAATACTCCATTTTAAAATGAACACCCTGTATTTCTATTCACAAAAATATAAGGATATTATCGATATTATTAGAAATTATTACGTTCCCATCATTTTTTGATATTTGATTCGCGAAATAATTAAAAAATATCAAAGAATAAAAAGTTCGAGTTTGCTAACCCTGTTTACAAGACCGATCCGTGAAAGAGAGAAAAAAAACAAGAAAAAACTGAACTTGAGTTTACTATTACTGAGTTTCTTCTTCTTTTTTTCATCTAAGCCTATTTGCTTTAAGCTTGTCGCCAGTGTCATCAACACCGTCAAGTGTCGTTAGTAATTATGTTCCTTAATGGCATCTCGTATGGAGGATGCTATCAACGGAGTGTGGCAATTCAATTCTATCCCTCTATTGTGGACTGATAACACTCGAGAATGGATTTTTATGGGCTTATCTTCCGAAAGTTTTTAGAAACAAGTTTGTATTTAAAAAAAAAAAAACTCTAAGTTGAAAAACTAGAACAAACTCGAGTAAAAACTTCCTTTTATAGGAACTACGTGGACGACTCCCAAACAAGCCATTTCTTCTTCAGCCTAGCATTCAAAATCTTGTAGAAAATTCCAAAATCAGCACGTTGCAAACATTAAGATTTACAGAAAAAAATAAGTTAATTCTTGCTATAAATGATACCAGAGTATTTAATGCTCTCATCAGCAAAACAAGTACCTTGTTTAAAGTTAGCACTAAACTTTAACTGAAATATTAAAAGCCATGCGCTATAGCACTGACAAGGTGTAAAAGAAATGTAATCAGATCAGGACATCACCGATATGGTTACGTCTTAATGATAGGATATCAACGAACCGAAGTCGTTGACATAAAGAAATATAAGAGACTCCCAGAAAGGGCTTAAAAGAGAAACTGGGACTATGTACATCGATGAAGAACCATAAAAATCAGGACGTTGTCCAAGGCTGTTAAAGTAGAGCGTTAGGAGCATCAGCTGCTAAGGCAATATTGCTCCGTATGTATTGTCTGAAAATTGTGTGTTCTGTGGTCGATTTTCTGTTTGTTTTACGAAAAACTCGAGTTTCCGGGAGAAAAAACCATGCTACCCTCGCCTGAGACCGACTAAACCAACCACTTTTGTGAAAAAGACCCATAAAAATTCCTCACGTCATCGACGGGACCCAAACTTAAGCATTTTTCACCTGGTGTGGAGAGGACGGTGATTCTACCAACGAGGGCTGTTGTCCAATACTATGATAATTATGAATTTATAAGTGGTACGAAGACTGGGTATCCGCTTCCGGAAGGAGTGCCAATGGCAATAAAAGAGGATACAATCACAGAGAGAGAGAGAGAGACTAGAAAGCTATAGTGTTTTTCACTATAGTGCATTGGAAACAGGCACTGTATTCTGATAAATCTCACTTTACACTATTTCGCATAGGCAGCAGGTGGAAGCAGCCGCATGAAGCGATGGATCTGTCGCGTATCTCCCCTGCTGTGCTACCCACGCAGACTTCCCTTCTGTATAATTTTCAGTAGGTAGAACAGTATGGAAAATATACACATAACATGGAGTGATATTATGGTGTCTGAAGGAACAATAAAAGGCTGTCGCATAACATTTATTCGCGAATAGTTTCAGGAATTACAAACAAACATATTCCTTTTCCCCGAATGTTCTGATCTGAAACCCTTGAAAATCTGTGATATACAGGCTTTATGTCCATTACCCTTTCCACTGAAAAGGGGAGAGAATTATTGCTTCAGCATGGCATAAAATTGCACCAGGTACCTTTTCGTCCTGATTGAATTAAAGTTGTAATTGAGGCACGTAGACGTCATACAAGGTAGTGAGGTTCGATGTCTAATAATTCAGCCTTGCGGTGTGTTAATTTTTCTTTTAATATAGTAATAATTGCCTAAGAGATATCCCAGTTTTGTGTTATGCCGAATCATACTTGATTAAAGTTAATTTTCGTGGTTACATCTTAATGCAGTTGCATTGCAAAGTCCTTTAAGAAATACTTAACAGCGTAATATAAGAGTTTCCTTTTATAAAACAAGTCCTTGCTTGGTATTTACCTATAGGTTCAGCCGTAAAGTGCTGCTAAGCATTATCATCAGTGATAAAATATTCAGAGCAAATATAATCCTAGACAGACTTCATATAAATAAGTAATGATTCCAAAACTTTGACAGCAGTGTATAGCTGAATTGGTTTATCTGCATCATCATAAGTTTTAAGCAGTTATTTATTGTTTTCCCCAGAGATTATTACAAAGGCGACACTAAACAAATGAATTATTCAAATCTCCCTTACTGAACCTATCAACCATGATTATCATAATGCAACAAAGCGAACCGAACTGAATTTGATTCCATATTATTGATTTATTTATATATACATTTATATTACATTGAATAATTAAATACAAAAATTCGACAAGTATTACAAAAATGGATATTTTCGAAAATCAGTATGAGGCATTCTCATGGCCATTGTCGGAGATATTCCCTTCTAAACATAGAAACTCGAGAACATCTAATTTAGACAAGAAAGTAAGTAGTAGTATTTTATGAGCATTAGCTACAATGGCGTATAAAATGTCTGTAAATTGCGTGTTCTGTGGTCAATTTTCTGTTTTCTGGAGTACAAAAAGGAGGGTTTTTAGTCCAGCAAACAGAGGGACCGTCCACAAACAGACGAAACGTCCAGTAATGAGGTTTTTTTCTCCCGGAAACCCGAGTTACCTTCGCCTGAGACCGACTAATTCAGCCACGTTGCGAAAAAGGACCATAAAAATTTCTCATGTAATCGACGAGAATCGAACTCGGTCTTTTCCACCCGGTGTGGGAAGGACGGCGAGTCTACTATCTGTGCTACCCACGAGGGCTGAAAGGAAGTTGAAGGTACAATGAGTAGGTTGCTTAGAAAATTCATCAAGGCATCTAAGATTACGAGTTGAAAGTAATCGTGCATTGTATAGTTGATTTTCCTAGTATTGCAAGGTGAAAAATTCAAATATTTTCCTCAAATGTTTTTGGGGAAAAAGAAGCTCTATTCGCCGAGACCGAATAATTCGGCCACATGTGTAAAAAGTCCATAAAAATTTAATTACAAAAATAAAACGAAGAACGCAGTTATGTCTCCAAGACCATTGTCATGGATAAGTGACAAACCTGAACTTTGGATAGATTGGACAAATACCAAAATTCACAAGTGCTGGTGTTCCCTGCATTTTTCTTTCTACAAAATTCTTACATTTTGACTTTGTAATCCTTCATATTTTAGTAAAGTGTATCGTGTGCTTTAATACATTTTTAATTATAAAACTTTTTCTCCTTTATGGGGTTTTTCCTCACACCGTGACGAGTACTGGTACCAAGTACACGAGGGGGATCTTTGTGTGTGTCTAGTTACTATTATTATTGTTATTATTACTGTTGGTCAAGGAACTCTCTTACAACCCTACAGGTGTTCAGGATCGCGGCTTTCTGGAGTTCCATGTAAGTATTCTCTGGGAGGTCTATTGCTGCTAGGTTCTTCTGGGAGCTCTTTGGCACAATGTTGGTGGTTGACACGGCGATCGGGATGGTCATTACTTGTTCCATGTGCCACATATTTTTGATATCCTGTCTTGGGTCTGAATACTTCCTGATCTTTTCCTCATAGGTTTGGAAGTTGCTGGTGTTGGGCACCGCTAATCGATCAGATAGGTTGCCATTTCGTTCTTGTCTATGAGGATTATATCTGGTCTGTTGTGCGGGTTCGTTTGTCCTTTATTATTACACGGTCCCAGTACAGTCTGTGAGTAGAGGCTCTAGTATGGCCTAAGGATCGTACTTGTAATATGGTAAACTTTCTTTGATCAGCTGGTATTTTTGCGCTAGCTTCTGATGTATTGTTCTAGCCATCTGCTCATGTATGCGAGTGTACTCTGTCTAGGTGATCACCCTGAACCCCAAGGTGATATGCTGGATTGTTTTTGGGTCCAGATGGCATCATCGACATGTTAATCCGTCGTCCTTGGCAATGTATTTCCTGTAGTTCCTGGTGTTGATTATCTGATCTTGGATGGCGAACATAAACCCTTGAGTCTCGGGAAAGAGCTTTTCATTCGTGGACCAAGTGTTGGAAGCCATCCATCTTATCTATGTAGTCTTGATGGAGGCCATTGTAGTGCCTGCCAAGGAGTATCTTCTTTGTTTCTTTTATCTGTGTGAGTGTGGTCTCCTTGTTGAAGTTGGGTGTTGTGTGCCGTTTTTATATCTTTCTTATGGCTTGGTAGATTGGTGCTGTGTTTTGCTTGTAGTGATCCTGCAGGTTCTTGATTGCCTTCTGTTGTTCAATGGGGTCAATCAGTCCCCTTCCTCCTTCTTTACGGGCTATGGTCAATCTCTCGATGGCGGGTTCTTGGTCATCATTATCCTGGTCGACCTTATATCATTTTTCAGCTCGGTGTTGGTCCAATCTGTAATCCCGAAGAAGGACGTTAGTACTGGTACTACATAAGTGTTTATGGCCGTGACCATATTCCCGCCATTCAGCTTTGATTTTAGCAGGCTTCCCAGTCTCCATTTGTGTTTTCAGTTAGGCAGGTGTTAACCCCTTGTGTTCTAACTAGTGGGTCTCCATTATCCCCAGATATTTGTATGTCTCTACCTCTATCTCTGTCATGGTTTCACTCTCTTCACTGGTTTTCAGCTGATAGTTTTGTCCGACTTGGGCGGCAGGTGTCTTTGATGTAATCCATGGGTCTTGCATTTGTCTACGCCAAACTGCATCCTGATGTCAGTGCTGAACTCTTCGGTTATCCGGAGTAGCTGTTGGAATTGATTCTCAGTTGCGGTATAGAGTTTGATGTCATCCATGTACATCAAGTGAGAGAGGGTGCACAGGTTCTTCTTCCCTTCTTTTAGGGTATACGTATTGTTATTGAGCATGGTGGACAGTGAGTTGAGTGCTAGACAGACCCATAGTGGGTTCAGGCATCTCACTGAAAAATTCCTCCTCTGATAAGTATTGGATTGGTCGTGATGTTTTTGACCTTGATGATGTCCACCATTTTGCTATGGTTGTTTCTAGGAAGTGTCAGTATCTGATTGACTTTGTAGAACTTCAGTGTTTATATCAGCCAGCTATGGAGCATGGAGTTGAAGTCCTTGCGGTAATCGATGTAGGCCGTCTACAGGTTGCTGTGCTTCTTGTAGGCTTGCTCCATAACTGCAACGTCAATGGTCAATTGCTCCTTGCATCCTTTGCCCATCTGCTTACATCCCTTTTGCTGCTGGTCCATGATGTTCTGGCTCTCCAAGTGATCTGATATATATTCTTAGTTATGCAGCTGGTCAGGATCTTGTACATCGTTGGGAGACAGGCGATTGGTCTATACTTTTCCGGTTTGTGGTGTCTTTGTCCTTAGCCTTCAGGTTGGGTGATTCCTTGAGTTAGAAACTCTGGGATTGTGTCAGGGTCCCTTATTGTCTGGATGAACTGCTCCGCCATGTGCCTATGCGTGTAGCTGAACGTCTTGTACTACCAGTAGTTGTGGAGGTTATATATTATATTATTATTATTGATTAAGTTATAGATTTGGTTTTTGGTTTTTAAGTTTAACTTGCTTATTTTCGTTTGGTTTAGACTTATCCATTGGTGGGGTAGACGTGGAAATTAGCGTTTTGTTTTTTTTCTTTTCATTTTAAATTACAAAGGGGCCATGACACATACTGTGTGTTGTGTTTAGATTTTTGAGTTCAGTACGTTCGTCATTTTCCGTTCTGTATCTGGATTTTATAAGGATTTATAAGGTTGACGCTTTGCTGGATAGCATTCAACGACGGAAGCATGATCCTTTTGGAATTCACTAGTGCAGTACTGTTCTTTCGTGGGCGTTAGGGTACGTCTCCTTTCTATTTTGAATTTTAAATTGTTTTGGTAGCAGAATCGCACTTTGCCAAGTATGACTTTAATCAGTGCATTGGCGTACTGTACTAGTTTGGTGGTTAATAGCTTTTTTTTTTGTCTTTCCATAAAAATTTAGCATCGGCATGAGAAATAATTTTGAACTTCAGCTGGACAGACGAGAATCGAATTCAGGCCTTTTCCGCACAACATGGAGGAGAACAACGTTACCCACTGGACGGTACGCTGAAGATTATGAACCATGGACCGAGTTGTCTTGGAAATAAGTTTCGTGGATTCATCATTCCATTGCAGTTAACACTGTGATTACGATCGCCAGTCTTCCTCGTCATATGGTAAAGGGTCCAGTTCGAAACCCGTGGAACGGAATGCATTTTTGTGGGCTTTATTGCACACACTGCGATCAGTCTCAGGCAAGAGCTGCATGGATTTACTGTCTGCAAACTCGAGTTTTTTTCGTGCATCAAACAGGCAAACTAATTCCCCATGGCCTTGACTACCTTGTTGCATAACACTTATATACATCAGTGCCCAATTCTCATTCTGTCTCAAAACCTTTTAAAACTTGAACCAACTCTAGCTCTTTTAGAGTAAATTATTTTTAATATTCATAAAACGTAAACTTCAACTTATTGGTTCAAGAACCAATAACTATCGAAAAGAGTGGATCCGAACAAAGTGTGCTGGAACAAAACATACAGTTTGAAACAACAGCAGCAGGATATCACGTAATTAGATTGTATGATTACATATCCCGCATTTAGTAATTCTAATTCCATCTCAGCATAATGATGGTTATAACCCATGTGTTCGACAGCAAGTATAGCTGTCTATGATTAGCTACTGCACCAGTTACCAATTAACTTCTATTAACCGGAATTCAATTATGCAACAGAGCTAACTATAATTAAATTATAGTGGTAATAACTCTCTAGTATTTGGTAATTAAAACAATCAAGTGACAGCTTACGAAGTTCCTTCTAGCTGTATAGGTAGTGAGATTGCTTATGCATTCTCAAAGCTAATAAAGAAACGTGGAATCATTGAAGGTGAGGTGTTTAAGCACAAGATGCACAAGTAGCGAGCGCGTAAAAGCAATGAGAAATGAATGTAGCACTAGAAAAGAATACAAATTACCTCATTTGCAGAAATGTTCATTGGAAATATGCAATTTCTTATTGAAAAATGATTCCAGAGAATGTGGGATTAAAATTGTTCCCGTTAATTCACAATAGAAATAAATAAATCACAAAACCATACTTTAAAGGTTTCGCTACCACTCGAATGGAGAAGTTAAGATTTGAATTCCGTAACTGACTAAAGGAATTTCTAAAGACTTCTTCAATCGGAGATGGGTTAGGGAGGGAGTAGGGTTTAATCCGTGAAGTATTCCGTCTTTTTTCAGCCCATTTGGCAAATAAATCGGTCCGTACACATATACCTGTGTACATAGTTATATGTACATATGTATACAAGACCATAGTATATACCCAACGATTTTGGTCAGCGTAGGTATTTACGATCAATATTCCACCTTAGAAGATAAGGCCTATGATTGTGCAGTGGACCGAAAAAGGACCAAAGATGAAGAATACTTTTGTCGATATTCAATTATAAATCCTGGGTTCTCCGTAAGATTAACTAATGCCACCCCTGCTCTTTAACAACCATTCAAAACCAACCGTCCGGACCTGTGACCCTTCGATTCTCCAAGGTGGCGAACCTGATGGCATAGAAGTTCCGTCAACGGCTTTTGTTCCCGTAAAAATTAGGGAAGGGATTTTACCAATGAACTGTACTAAACACCAGTAGTGATCTGGCCATAAGCACCAGGGCCTTTTAAGATCAAATAAGCAAAAGTATAGCAAAAGTTATTAACAATTAAACATTTGACTCCAGGTTATTTATGCACTTCTGAATGATTTATTGAGATCCATAAGAAGAAATGACACAAAAAAACTTAAATCTTACAAAAGGAGACCGAATATATTACACTGCTCGGCAAAATTAACAGAAAAAGTAGAAAACGTGGTGTAACTCGTACAGCTTATGATGAAGCGGGACAAAATTTGGTAAAGTCCCAGTACCATAGAATGAAGGTGAAACGAGGAGACAGTGAAAAACTTCGGACAGGTATAAGGGATATTTATAGGGGTTTTACAAGAGTTACCAAAAAGGTCACATTACAGAAATCGATACTAGATTCTCAAAAATATGGTCACATGACATCAGCACGGCGTATGATCCCCTCCAACGGCTAAACAGGTAGTAGTAGTAGTAGTAGTAGTAGTGGCATGTGATGCAAGAAAGCAAATGTATGAGCTTATGCAGCATCAGCCAACAAAAAAAAAAAAAAAAAAAAAAAAAAAAAATCACACCATTCTCTCCAAATGCCTGTCCAGTTCCTCCTTAAATTTATTCAACCTATCAACTTCCACAACGACAGATGGAAGTTTGTTCCAGCAATTAACTACCCGCTGACTAAAGGCAAATTTCCGCACATCTATTCTACATCTATCTTTCCTCAATTTGAATTTATGCCCCCTTAGGTTCGTAATCCGAACAAGTGGAAGGATCCCATCAGAATTCAGCGTGATCAACCCATTCAAGCTTGATATAAGGGTGTCTATAAGATTCTGTGGCAACAAATCCCATTCTTCCACCAGTGCGGACCTTAACTCACCAAGTGACCGAGGAATTGGCTGTTGGCGTGCAGTGCAGCGCCCAAGAGAGTCCCACACATGTTCCATTGGATTTAAGTCTGTGATTGTGCTGGCCACAGCAGTCGTTAAATACTTTCGGTTTCCAGATATTCCTCCACTTGAGCTCTATGTGCAGTTGCATTGTCGTGCATAAAAAGAAAAATCTGGGCCAATCGCACCCCTAAAAAGTCGCACATAGGGTTCGAGGATCTGTTCTCAGTACCTCTGCACAGTTATGGTAGCCCTAACAAAAACATGAAGATCGGTGCGGCGGTTGAGCATTATTCCGCCCCACACGAGAACATCGCCTCCACCGTAAGTGTCCCTTTCTCTGCATTCTTCGTTGTTGCCAGAAGAAATAACGTTTAGAATTTGCTTGTAGGCTAAAACGGGACTCATCAGAGAACAGAACTCTACCCCATTTGTCACGGCTCCAAGTCTTCCTTCAAGTTCTTGGCACCAGTTTCGACGAGCCCTGTGGGGGTTTTGGGGTTAATGGGATACAAACTACTAGATTCCTTGTGTAGAATCCACTTGAATTGAGCCTTCCTAACAAAATCCGGTTGGAAATGTTTTCACTTGTGGACTCAGCAACCTCAGGAGACACTTGATGACAGGACATCGTAGGGTTCTGTCTTGCTGTTAGAGCCAGATAGCGGTCTGTTCTGGTTGACGTAACACTCTGGAGACTTTGGCCAGTTCTTTTGTAATGGTTCGTGTTTCCTGAAACTGCTTCCATGGTGCCAAGACGATACTGCTTGACACATGAAGCCAATGTGCCATCTTCGCCTGTCCGGCTTCAAGTCATCCAACGGCTCGCCATCTCAAAGAATCATCTATATGACGATGGCTTGCCATCTGAGTACTGGAGATGTGGCTGTCCCACTGAGCAAGCAAAAAAATGCGAATGAAGTGATGTGGTCGCAACCCGTGTTTTTATAGGTATGAATAGTTTGCATAATGTGGGCCTCCGTAAGGTAGATCTATTTCTATTGGATACTCGGAATTTGCATGCCAGGATGCCTATTATATCAAATATTCGCCTTCAACGACACTCTTCACAATAAATTAATCTAAAACATTTTGTTCCGTTTATTTTGTTGAGCAATGTAAATAATACCGCATGTCTACGTTTCGGACCCAACTTAGTGTATTCTTTATCCAAGTTAATCACCTTCTGCAGGTGAAAAGTTTCTTTCAAGTTTGTAACTTAGAGGAGACTTTTTACTTGCTCAATGACCTTGCGCTCAAGACATTTGACCATCGTGAGGACTTGTGACCACATCATTTTTCAGTGGAACGGAAAAAGCCCGATGAAAAAGAAGGTGAAGAATACTATGTGAAGAAAGTCCTCCCGTAACTACAGGAAATATTTTTCACTACTGGCAGATAACGGGAACCGAATTCTGACCTTTTGCACAAGGCGTTGAGAGAACAATTACCCTGTCCACTGTGTTACTAGCGAGGGTTCTTCTCTAATTAACGCTGACTTAGCAAACCCATTTTTCATTGTGGCAAATTTATTAGACTAGGTGCTCTTCAAAACGGAAAGAAACAGTTTAGAAATTTATCAATGAACTGTATTGGCAAAATAGAAGTCATATTTATAACAGCTATCTTTCTTCTAAATAAACTATCAGTAAACACAATAAAGGGCTAAACAAAAAATTGGATTGAACAGGTTGAAAGAAAGAAACACTGCAGTTACACTAAACCAAAGAGATTAACACAGATCAGAACAAGCCTTTGGTGTCTTAAATCCTTAAAATGAATGATGCTGGTTCTTTACTATTTGTACAATGGAAGCATAAGCTGCTACAGCGTAAAAAGTATGCGATGAAGAAAATTGTGCACTTTTGTGAACAACTACGACGAAATGTATGGCATGCTTCTCAGTTAATTGGGAATAAATATGTGGAACTTTATCAAATATTTCAACCTGTATCCGAAAATGAGATGGCCGGAGACAAAAGAATTACAACAACGTGATGATAAAAGTAGCTTGATTCAAAATAAAGAATTATTCGATACAGTTCTGTTTAGAATGATTTTGGCCGTTTACTAGAATAGGCTAATGATCTAGCAAAAAAAAAACAGTGAGATTAGTTTATAGCTATGATAAGAATCTTAATTGGCAGTACTAGGCAGAATAATGGCGTAGTAATAGCCATAAAAAAAAGGAAAAGAAAAAAAACGTGGACCCGTCTAGAAGCCCAGTAACTCAACCACCTCTGAATAATTTACATAATCCTATCTCACAAGAAGCTTGCCAATCCATCACATTCATCCAACCGACTGAAACTCTCTAGGCGAGCAATTTATTCGTTGTGATAATGGTCACACCAGTGCTTCCCGTTTGGTGGAGCGAACGGAACTAGCCACCGATATTACTCGTCAAATCGGAAGAGAAGGTAGACGCGCGAGGACAAGTGTCGTAGTGGTCGTTGCCAGCTGTTTGGAGATGGCGATACAGGGGGAAAAATAGACAGAAAGAAAAAACCGAAGCTGTGCCACAAGATAATACCATCAACCGCTTCCACTTGCTGACTGTTTATAAAAGAGCGAGTAGCCGCTAGCGCAACAAAATAGTTATCTGACGAAGCTGTGGAGATAGGGTCGAGACCTCTCCAGCCTCTTCGTCTTTTTCTCCGCCAGGACGTCCGTAATGACTTCCTAAGTAGATTTATCTTAACACTACAGGGCGTTCTTTTGGTGTTGTCAGAAAGTCTGGTCGGATTGTGGGGTGTTCTCTCCCTTATACGAATTGGCAGATATCTAATTTTCAAGCGAAGACACAGACGGGCTCAGAGAAAGATTTCGAAGCAGAAAAGGAAAAAATAAGCAATACATCTTACTTCCTCTTGTCTTCTGCTGGTCCATTATAGGCAGCTCGGAGAGAGAGAGAGAGAGAGAGAGAGAGAGAGAGAGAGAGAGAGAGAGAGAGAGAGAGAGAGAGAGAGCATTAATATAAATTAACAAATTGTTCTCCGTTCTCGAACCTATGTTATTTTTCTTTCTCAGATAGATGTCCTTAAAATATATCTATTCATTCCAATGAAAAATAAAATAAACAAATAAATATATTGTTACTCTCCAGTGCAGCTTCCCGATGACCCTGCCCTGGGAGGCACAATCGACGCACGAAATCAACAGACTTGTACAGGAATATGTATAAATTTGCACTAAACCGGCGATGTCCTCTGAAGAACCGTTTCTTATTGCTGCCACTTGTGATCCCCAACCTCTGCAGGACATCTTCTTTGAACCCTTTGTAATTTAAAACAACAAACAACCCAGAGCTGAAAACCTTATGAATGTTTATTATGGTTTTAATTTGTCTATTTATTCAACTGCATATTTGGCAATGTCAATCTTATGCTTTTACTGATTATAAACTTAATATGCATCATTTATGTTCAAATTGTATAATATTGTATTTCTAATTGGCCCATAGCCGAACTATGCAATCGACACTCAAAACCCCAAGGGCAGTTCGTGGCATCTAAGTCGGCATGTTTTCCTCCATGACAGTACAGTGGTTTCGTCACTTCACTCGTTTGTCAAATGAAAACTTAGTAAGGTCAGCCACCAAAGAAGCTGATCTTACTGAGATGATTATCATTTGGGAAGCATTGGAGTCAGCAGGAAGCTATCTGCTCTTTGAAGGTTGGTTGTTGTAGGGTTTTAAGCGCGTCAGCAACTTAGGCAATATTGCGCCGTATGTAATGTCTGTAAATTGCGTGTGTTCTGTAGTCGGTTTGCTGTTTTCCGGACGTCAGCAGGGTAAACCACGTTGCCAGTCGTGAGGTCTGAGAGGATGTTATAGGTTTCGCCATTTGTGGGAGATAAGGCATCACTATAAGTTTTATTTATCAAATTACAAATCTTACAAAAGATTTGTAAAAAAGCATGAATTATACAAAAGGTTATTTTTCATAGTTTGGCTTATAAAATAACATGAAAAAAACTGCCAATGTGTTATGCAATTTCTGAAATTTAATTTTTTATGTTGCGAAGTAGTAGAAGAAGAATGAATGAATATCCAATAAGTCGAATCAGATAATTGCATTTTTCACCAAAAAAAGGGCAGAAATGCTAAAGAAATCCAAGAAAAAATTACTAGGGTGTTTTCGGAAATATCACCCAGTTATGTTATTGTTTCAAGATGGTCGGCAGAGTTCGAAAAAGAGGACTAGGGTCGGTTGAAGTTGAACCAAGGTCTAATCGGCTATCTGAAACAATAAATTCTGAAAAAAACTGCCATCTTTGAAGAATCACTTTTAGAAAGCAGAAGAATTAAAGTGTCTGAACTTGAAAAAGTACTTAACATTTCCCATGGAAGTATTTCAACAATGATGCATTTGGGGTCCAAAGTTTGTGTAAGCTAGGTTCACAGAAACCTTTATATTAATAAGAGACATTAGAAGGCGGAGTTATCAAAAGAGTATTTAAAATTAATTCTTGCTAATCCAGGTAGTTTTATCCCGTTTTGTGACTGTTGATGAAACTTGCCTACATTTTTATGATCCTGAATCCAAATCAGAAAGCATGCAGTGGAAGCACAAGGAAACCGTGAAAAAATTTCGAAGCCAACCATCAGATGGAAAAGTATTAGCCTCAAATTTCTGGGACACAAAACGATCGTTGTTAATTGGTTATCTTGCACCTAAAAACAAAAATAACAGGGGAATATTATGCTAGCCATATGCCGAAATTAAAAGCCGTTATTCGGAAAAAATAAAAAAAATAGACGAGGAAAGTTGGGTCATCGGGTTTCGCTTCTCCATGACAGCGCACTCATGAGCAAAGCCCGGGTTGCAGAGAAAAAAGATTCATGAATGTGGATTTAAAAAATTAACCCTCCGACAGGCCAGATCTGGCCCCAAGCGACTATTTGTTTAGAAACCTCAACTCTCATTTTCGTGAAACTCACTCTTAAGATAATGAAGAACTAGAAGTAGCTTTGAAAGTCGGATTTTATGACCAACCCGAAATTTTTTAAAATTCTTTACAGATTAAATTCAATAAGTGTAATGGACATAATTTTGTGCCTACCCTCTTAGATTACTTGTAAATTCAAGGGTATGCCGTCAAGACTCTGTAGGGTTTGTGCGAGCCTGTTGTAAAGGCAATTAATTACGTATGATGAGCATTTGGTCTCAGTTAACGAGCCCTTGGTTAATTGATTGGCGGCGGGCCGCCGTCTAAATCCCTTTAAATCTAAAAATGCGTGATTTTCTACCTTTCAAAATAGTATCATTAAAAATCACGTGATCCTCTTATAGTTTTATCGAGGGAATTAACAAAAAAGCCACAGAAGAAACAAAAGCCGAAATCCAAATCCGATAACAGTTTGTAAACATAATGCAATCTCAAAATGAAACTGATCCCACATCTCCAGCAACCCAACCAGTGCAGTCACCTAAAAAACAATCATTCGCGATAATCTAGAAAAAAAGTACAAAGCAGTATTTTTTTGTTTGTGTACGTAAAAGTATTTTTTTACGAAAGAAAGAGAACAAAACGGAGAATTACACGAGTCTCTTTTTGCATCAGAAGTTTCGAAGAAGCATTCGCCAAATTTTAAACAAAAACAAAAGTAAGAAAAACTGTTTTTCTAATATAGTTAAATTAAATAAGAGGAACTGTACACTCACCCAGTGCCAGGTTAATTCCCTGGCCACAACCAAGTTGTGTGTAGCGGAAAGCAAAAATGGGTTAGCTAATCAAATATGATTACTATCTCTCACAAGTCGGATTTAGCTTTTCCAAGAGCGCCATATGCAATCCAATATTCACCGCAGTAGACCGCTTAGCAAAGGATGTTTTTCTAATTCCCTAATTACTGGAAATGCAAATGAGAACATACGGATGCTGTCAAGATGAAACTGCAGTAATTGATTACCGATGTATATAAGTGCTCACAAGAGGAAGTGCAGTAGCCTTCGGTACTGTTCTGTAAAACACGCTGTTTCCCTTTGCTTTACGCTCTCTGCAGAAGCCAAACCGAGAAACGTGTTTCAGAATTAGGAGAAGAAATTTTTGAAAATAATAATTAGAAATAAAGCTTTACAAATTTCCAAAAAGGAAAGAAAAAAAAAAGGATTTCGTGGAATTGAGTGTAAAATATAGAAAAGTCTAGTTTATGCTTTATATTATGTTCTTGCGCCAATTACTGTATAGTAATTAGAATAAAAAGGTCAGTACTTACTGAAAATATTTCCAGGAACAGTAAACATTTTGGGATATGTTTATAAAGTTCCTTTCCGGGAAGTAGAGAACATTGACGGCGACTCGCATTTCCGTTTTTTTTTAAGCCTTTATTTGTGGATTTTGCTATTGATTTGGTTCCATTAAACGGTTTAAACATGATGCTAACAAGTATCCAATTTATAACTGTGGGAAGCAATTGAACCAGCACTGACCAGCATCCCTATGGTATGATTTCAACACCTCGTTGACTCCATGCCACGAAGAATCCAGGCTGTTCTGAGAGCTGAAGACCTACTCGCTATTAGGTAGTAAATTTAGTTACTAAAATTTATTAATTATTTATTAGTTTTATTTATTATTACACTTTAATTATTATTATTTATTAGTTATTAAAGTTTAGTGCATTGTTCTAACGTTAGAATGCACTAATGTTTTGTTTAAATAAAATCGGATTTAGATCTGTCATATTAATTTACTTGTTTTTGAGTTATTATTTTTTTATTTTTTTTTTTTTTTTATGAAAACCCCAAACACGAGAGGTATTAGAACCTATAGTACTTAGTACCGTGCTTGGGTTGGAGGTTGAGAAGACGAAGGAAGATATTTGTTGACATTGGACTTGAACTTCTGTAGATCGTAATTTTCAGGAAATACGTATGAAGGAAGGTTGTTCCAGAAAACGGCAGTTGAATGAATAAATGAGGAAGATGAAAAGTTGGTTCTGTGGGTTTGAAGTTGGACAGTAAATGGATGTTGGCTGGTGGCGGCACGTGTTCGGACCGTTTTGAAAGAGAGAGCGGGAATTATAGAAGCCAATTCAGAAGAACAGTGCCCATGGAAGTATCTGTAGAAGAGGCATGCAGCAGAAACAGTGCGTCTATGAGAAAGCGAGTGGAGAGACTCTGTTAGAGATGTATCATTAATTAACCTAACTGTCCTCTTCTGAATGGAATCTAGAAGCCTGAGAGAGGTTTTGGGGGCATCGCCCCAGATGTGGGAACAATATTCCATGGTAGGGCGTATTTGCGATTTCTACAGAGTGAACAGCTGTTTGGAAGAAAAGTAACGCGAGAACGAAAAAGAAAACCAAGTTTTTTAGATGCAGAGGAAGCAATATTTGTAATGTGCTTGTGCCAAGAGAGATTAGAAGTCACGGAAATCCCCAAAAGAGATATATCATTTTGTCTAGAAATCGGAGTGTCACCAAAGATAAGCATAGGAGCAGAAGAATCCTTTTTGCGAGATATAAGACAAAACTGAGTTTTAGAAGGATTGAAATCAACTAAGTTGTCTTTACCCCGCTGTAGAATTACCTGGAGATCGGCATTTAAGGAATTGGTAGCGGATATTCGAGAATTTGAAGCTGATCGAGCAGGGCAAGGTTTCTCAAATTGGAAAGTGAAATGCAATGTGCTAACATCGGCAAAACCATGGATAAGATTTCCAGTCAATGGAAGAAGGTCATTAATATACAAGAGGAAAAGAGTGGGGGGAAAAATTGAACCTTGTGGGACACCGGCATTAGTGGAGAAGTTAGAAGACAGAGAGCCATCTACCATCACCCTCAGTGAGCGATTAGAGAGAAAACTGGATAACCAATTACAAACAACAGTTGGCAAACCATAAGATGGAAGCTTGTTTAGAATACCTTTATGCCAAATACGATTGAAAGCCTTTGAGGTGTCAAGAGCAACTACTTGTGTTTCACCGAACCTTTCCATTGAATTAGTCCATAAATGGGTAACATAAGCCAGAATATCACCAGTGGATCGACACTGACGGAATCCATACTGGCGATCGTTGATCAGACGGAAGGTTTCTAGGTAGTTTAAGAGTTGGCGGTTAATTGATTTCTCCATTAATTTAGAAAGAGTAGAAGTAATTGCAATGGGACGATAATTGGATGGGAAGGATTTGTCACCCTTTTTAGGAACTGGCTGAATATGAGCAAATTTCCAAGCACAAGGAAAAACACCTTTGGAATAAGAAAGTCAAAAAAGGCGGAAAAGACCAGGAGCAAGTTTAGGAGCACAGGTTTTGCGAACAAGTGGAGAAATACTATCAAGACCTGAAGCTTTCTTAGCATCAAGATTCATCAAAATCCTTCTGACATTATTTTGATGGAAGACCACAGGAGGCATTGAATGGAGCGTGTTGAAAATGGTGGGAGGTGTTTTACAAAGATCATTAATACATAAGTTGGAAGCAAAATGGGATGCTAGCAGGTCAGCTTTATCCTTGGCTGAAGTGACATCAGAACTATCTGGTTTTGATAGAGGTGGGAGCAAAGATGGGCAAAGCTTGCCGCCAATAGCTTTGGCAAGAGACCAGAATGCTCGGCTACTATTAGAGCAAGAAAACAAATTTTCTACTCAGCATGTTCAAAATCTAGTTTGGACTGATTAATAACTGCTTTACAATTGTTGCAAGCTTTGGTGTAGGCAGAAAATGAAACTGAAGAATTGGAAACAAGCCAATTACGATATGCAACGTTCTTCTCTTGAATAGCCTTGGCACATTTATTGGAAAACCAAGGTTTAGATAAAGCACGAGATTTTAAAGTGGAGTGTGGAATAAAGGATTCCATTCCTACAAGAATAATTTCAGTGACACGATCTGAGCAAACGTTGACATCAGTAGTTTTAAAACAGTAATCCGACCAAGGAAAAGAAGGAAAGAAATCTTGCAGGTCATCCCACTTTGCATTCTTGTAATGCCAAACAACACGAGGTTGGGAAGAGCCATGAGATAAAGGCTCCATTGGAGAAGAGACAATCACAAAGTTGTGATCCGAGGTGCCTGAAGGACCACTCACTTCGACCGTGTACTTAGAAGGGTTGTTTGTGAGAAAAAGATCAAGCATGTTGGCTGTATGGTTAGGATTATTCGGTATTCGTGTAGGTAAATGAACAATCTGTGATAGGTCATTAGTAATTGCAAAACCCTCAGCATGTCAACCAGCTGGGTCGGTGTGACTGGAAAACGGAAGCCAGCTCGAATTGTGAACATTAAAATCACCAAGGAAAATTTCCTCACTGTTAGGAAAGTTGGACTGGAGAAAGTCAAGTTGCAAAGAGAGGAAGTCGAAGAGCTCCAAGTGATTAGTGGAGTTGGGAGAATGGTAGAGACAACAGATGAATTTGACACAATGAGGTAGAGAGATTTTAAGCCAAAGAAGATCGAAAAGAGGAGACTCCAAATTACCAAGTCTGTGACAGAGAATATCGGAACGGACATATGCACAAGTACCGCCTTTGAGGCGAAAGGAATCATACAGCGAATAATTTGGGCATCTGAGATGAGCAGTAGTTGAATCAACAGATAACCGAAATTCTGTCAGAAAACGTACATGGGGTTTGGAAGACTGCAAGTGGAAATGGATATCGTTGAGATTAGAATCGAGGCAACGTATATTTGTGAAATGACAATAATAAATACATGTCGCTTTGAAGTAAGTAAGAAAGAAAGAAAGAATTACCGAAATTAAATAATCTTTCATATTAAATTATTTCTATTAAAATTTCTAATTTCAAATTTGTAGCATTATAAATTCCGATATTAATGAAATGTTATATACCGATAGAGGGCGTCATAGTGTCACTTTACCAGCCTATGGCGATAGGTGAAAGAAAGTTTTAAATCAAATATGCACGGAAAATTTGAGATATTAGTTAATGTCATTGTTATACATGAATCAGGTGAATCAACTTTTTAAATATTCTCACTCTATAAATAAAATACAATAATATATTTCAGTCCATAAATGAGATAAAAGCTTTAAAGAACGAATTTAAATTCGCGATGTTAATTTAATATCAATGTTAAAAATGAGAGCGCAAGAAAGTAAATGAAAGAAACGCTTTAAATCGATTTATTACTCTCATTAAATGTTCAGGTCAATTGTACGCGTTAAAAAAGGCAATCTATAAAAAGCCAACTTAAAGAGTAATCGTTTTATTTCTCAAAAACTTCCAATTGCTGAGTTTAGCTTTAATTCACTTGGAAATTATGAAAATTTTTTACATTAGCGTTATAAATAAAAGGGGGCACTATTAATTAAATCAATGGGCTAGGAAATTTTTCGATATTAATTAATGTCAATGTTATAAATGAATCAAGTAAAGAAAATGTTTTCTTTTAATAAATGAAGCAAGGCATATCTTTAAAATAATGAGTTTATTCTGAAATTTTGCAGTATTAATTAATATCAATGTTATAAATGAAAGAGGACGCCCATAACTTAAACGAAAAGAAGGTTTAATTCGTGTGATTACTCACAGTAGATATTCGAAAGCAACAGTCCAGTTTAGCTAGTTCTCCGACTAATACTACAAATCTGCCAAGGTAAATAAAAGGAGGTTTTAAATCAACGAGCTTGGAAAGTATTGATTGGAGAATGATTGTCCTTGTAGCAGTATCATCAGGCATTTCTGCTGCACTGCAAATAGGTGGAAGACATTTTAGATTTATTTACAGCGTGGCCGAATTGATTGGTTTCAGCTGGTGTTGGGTGAACTGGCAAACCAACTAAAGAATACACGTAATTTATAATAATACGTTAGGGCCCCATAAGCCTAGTTGCCTTGGCGAAAAAACAAAACTATGAAACAAAATAGCTAGCAGTAGCCGAGCGGTCAAATGCGAGGGTACATATGAGTTGACTGTGGTTCAAGTCTGCATGGCTGCTAAATACGATCTTCTTTTATTCTCTCTATCTTGTGAATTCTTCTATGTGGCTGTCCCGAGTATAAACAAAAAATTTATTTATTTTCATATTAGCATAAATTTGGAAGGACACGCAGTAATTCATCCTCTAGGAGGTGATACATTTGTTGGAGAGTTTGCTAAACGCCTTTTCAAACTGGAAAATGGAGCCATTGCATCTGATATTCAAGATGTTCCATCTGTTTCAATGGAGAGTGTTGGGGAAATAGTTGCTAATACGAACTGAAATTAGCAATGTTTCCAAATTTTGTTATACCTCTTTCACGACCGCAAGTGGATTTACCAGAGAGCCGTTCTGGCACCTGAGATGATCCACTCAATACCACAAACAAAGAATTTTTTCAATTGCCTGATGCTGTCCAAAAAATAATGTCAAACACCAATGAGGCAGCCAACTGTTCAACAGAATTTCCAACACTCTAGATCTACCAGGTGTGACTCACATAAACTGAAGCTCAAAATTAGTGCTTCCATCATGTAGAATAGCAATCTAGATCACACTACACTCTGCAATGAAATACGATTGGCTGTAAGAAAAAAAAAAAAAAAGCTCATTCTGCATTTCAAGTCACTATCATGACTGGCCCTGCAGCATGGCAATATGTATTCATTGCAATCATCCCCTGATCTGTAATGGCAGATTGTAATCTGCCATTACAATTTAAGGGACTCCAATTCGTTGCTAGTGTAAGTTTTGGCCTTGAGCATCAACAAGGCACACGGACATTCAGAGTTGTCCTCAACTTGCAAAGTTCATATTTTTTTCATGGGCAACTCTATGTTCGCTGCCCTAAAATTGGTGGTAGTGGCAAAATTCTTTTCATCTTGGGCCAAAAAGCAAAACACCCAACGAAACACAGATTTTAAATTAAATTAAATACTTTAATTTAAAATCTGTAATTTTTAATACATAATATGTTCAGTTTTCATAATTTCGATAAACTTTGATATATATTAGCAACAGTTCTAAAATCACATTTTTTAATCTCCTTTAAAGAAAAAAAAGTCAAAGCTAAGCTAAAGGTAGTTCAATATTTTCCAAAAGAAACAAACCAAGAATTTCTAAAGATAACTAAATCATAATATCAACCATCCATTTATTCCAATCATGTTTTTGCTCTCTTTCTTTCGTTTTCATTTTTTTCTTTGAAAGAAAAATCCTCCAAGGAAAATAAAAGATAAAAACAAGATTTACTCGAAGTCTTCCTGACGAAATATGCGATGGACGTTTCCCATTGCTAAAATTTTAATTATCTGGAAGGATAACTTCTCTCTTTTTTTTTCTTTTTTTACCCATTTCAGTCATGGTTTAATTCCCATCTAATAAAGTAAAGAGCAGTAGGCACCGGCAGGCGTTAAGGCAACGATCCTCATTCCCTGCGGTGCCGCAGTCTCCAAAGAAACTGCCTACAGATATGACTTATCCCTGCCCTCTTTTTAATCTCGTTCGCCATTTGCTTAAACACTGTGCAAAGAGAGTGTCGTTATTTGTGCTATTCAAAACTCAGAAGAAATTCAATCAATGCCGAAATCAGAGTGCCGAACGTTAAAAAATAATAATAAAATAAAATAAAAATCGCAGTTTATTTCCCGAAGTAGCCAAGATGTCGAATTTATGTTGCAGCGTACATTCAATCTCACCTTACAGTAGAAGAAATAGGATGCTTTTTTCCTTTTCTTTTCTTTCTTTCTTTTTGATCAGATCAGAGAGGTCTAAAGGTTCGTTTCATTTATAAAACATCTTAAAATAATATAAGAAAAAGGCCTCTTTACCCTTATGGACGTTTGGTTATTTCAAATGCAGATAGATGGATGTCACGGGATCTGTTGTGGCCCATCGACAGTTATTTTATCAGTTTAATATACAAAGCGTGTTGGCAATACTCAGCCATCTTCTTCCTTGGAGTTCTTATCGCAATCTAAAAGTGGAAGGAGTAAAAACAAAGGAGGAAGGAAGGTCATCTTTAACGTGTGTGTGTGTGTTGCTAATGTCCGTTCGTGACAAAGGTCATCGACGTGTGTGTTCTAGCGGGAGTTACCACTTTAAATTGTGTAATGTGAGACAGGACGCCGGAAAAGGTGTTCTACTTAGGGGAAGTATCAGCATTAGAAGGGGGATAAATGACAAAATATTTCTCGTAAAACGCGGGTATCTCGTATCTGTTACAACTTGAATATTTTGTAGAGCTCCAATTATGCCCATTCTGAATAACCAATAGAGAATAATCTGTCATAGTAAATAGTAGCAATTACTTTACATTGTAACAGCCATAAAGTGTTTGAGATTATAACAACTCGTATGTCGAGTTGTAACATCTGTTGCCCCTGTTGGTTCAGATTACAAGTCGGCCATTAAACCTAAAACAGTTACAATACAGCTATTTCAGATTACAGACGCTTACAATGTATAATGTGATCTCACAAACTTTTTAGAAATGTATTGGAAGGAAATACTGAGAAGAAAATATTATTATTACCGTATTTGTTGGTGTATAAGATGTATTTTTGTTCTATAGGACGAAAAGAAACACTCTGTAAGTTTATAATTTACTGACTAATTCAACCGCATTGTTCCAGCTGTAGTTCACAATAACCGCTTAAGATTTTAAGAAAAATCTGACCTGATTATTAAGTTAAAATTGAATACGTCTTATATACTGAAGAATACAGTACTAATGTGGAATGGCGGTTAGCTGTTTAATCTTCGATAATCTTTACAATTAGTTTAAAGAATGGAACAGCAAATGTTTATACACATATAATGAACACAAGACTCTATATTTGGGGGAGAGAGAGAGAGAGAGAATAAAACTATCTTATCTTCTAAAACACGGGTTGCTATTGCTAAGTTGGGTCATCGATACATGAGAGAAAATTATGGGTTGCCATCTGGTCTTCTCCCATCATGGTTTATACATGCCTCCTTCAGATTCAGTGGTCATTTCCAAAGGACAGGTACAGATTGTTATACTTAGAGAACTTCTCTTCGTAGTTCCACCCTCCCAGTAACGGATAAGTTTGCGATCAGTCTTGCACGCTAGCTCCCATCCACGGTGCAGTGATGACTGAATCACCATAATCACTGGTAGCGATTCACTCGTGCATAGTGACTTACAAAGAGAGTCGGTTCATTGATTCTGTTCATTTCTAGAATCCAAAAATGTCAGATATAATGGTTCCCCGCTTTTGCGCCTTATTGACGTACAACGGGACTGAATCAAGGTGAAGTTATATCACGCTGCGTGCGGGAATGGTATCATGCACTGGCTAATGATGTAGGACTTTCATTATCTGTAGTAGATAGGGGATTAATTCTGCGATGTATTTGATGTATCGTGTAATGAGGGGACAAGGAATGAACTAATGTATAACACACCTGATAAATAATATGCTTACAAACAGCTCATATGAACTCCTACATCACGTAAGGATCACGATACATACTCTCGGGTCACGTGTTACAAACTTATTTAAATGCCAAAGAAATAAGACAGGAACATTTCACATTTTAATAGCGAGTTCGCATACAGTTAGAAAACAAGCAGAAGAAATTGCAACACTAACAGAACTTTCAAAACGTACAAATTAATCGATAAATAATCACCAGGAGATTTGCTACAATTTGATTATCTTGATGTTGTCAAGGGCTTATGCCATCTTTAGATTATCATAATGATATCTTACCTGATGCCTACGTTCAACTGGATGCATTTGCATTCATCCTACTGGGTCGACTGACCCGGGACCAGTTGGATACGTCAAATCAGATATAACGGTCTTCTCCTTGAAGCCGTTACCATCTGAAAGTCTATCTTTTTTTTACATGGAGCCCATATCCGAATAGTTGAAAAATCACGCAGACCTGGGAGTAATTTTCGACAAAAATCTCAGATTTTACCGTATTTAGGGCTGGTGGCAAAAATGCATACCTTAGATGGTGCGCTAAACAAAACCGTCTCTATGTTAATGTTGCAAGAACAAACGAAGAAATATATCGAGGCAATAATTTGTCCTGCGATGCTCAATGCAGCAGAAATTCGGCTGTCGGCATAAAAGATAATCTATCTTGAACAGTACTGGCAGCTGAAGTGTAGAGATCATATTGATCCACAAAAGTGGGAGGCCAGTATGGCTGGATAGATGGATCTACCCAAGGTACCAACTACAATAAACAACAGAAGGCTCGCATCTACAACCATTTAATTATAGCGTTCTAAGGTTTGTTTCTTTCTCCAATATTCTTCTTCTTCTTGTATATTAACGACCTTCGTCTACTAAGGCGAGAGTAGCATGGTTTTTTCTACCGGAAACTCTGGTTTTCCGTCTAGCAAACAGCAAATCGACAACAGAACACACACTATCTATAGACATTCATACGGCGCAATATGACCAAACTTGCTGATGCGCTTAAAACCCTAAAACAACGAACCAACCACTAACTGCAGATCACACTCAGATTTGTTGATGGTAACGTTCTACCGTCCATTTTGAGAAACCTCGCTGTGTACAAACATCTTCAACTTCTCGAATACACTGACAAATAGATTCTTTTACCTTTCGTGTTTAGGATTCACATAAAAAAATCGTCCACAAATTTCTGGGACAGGTGTATCAGCCGCACAACTGCACAATCCTTGGGATCAATTCCAACGCTACTGCCAAAATTACCTAGACTGAAACTGAGCGACAGGTTCAGACTTGCGCATTCACTCAGAATCGAATGAATTAAAAATCTATAAATACGTTGAATCGCTGAGCAAGTTCACTCCATACTCAACACAGTATAAATGACTTGAATAGTGCGCTCGAAGTTTCCCTATATTAACTTCCGATCCTAGTGATGGCAACGCTGTAGCCACGAATAGAAGACGCATCACAAAAGCTCGACAGACAAAAATGTCTGTCTAGCTTTCGTCGTGCCAGAAACAGTACTGACAGAAATACAGTGATTTGACGCGCCATGCAAGCCGTAAAACAGTTGCCCTTCTGAGTACGCCATGACTCTCCAGTCCAAATGTCGAACCGTCTACAGTAGACTGTGCCTCCTGTCAACATCGGCACAAGCTGTTATGTGGAAATCACTTAGCGACTGGTAATGACTCTGCACTTGGTGCACCGTCCATAGTTAGTCCACTGTGAGGCTGAAAAAATTTCGGCGATGCTGTTGTAAATACGTCTGGTTATCTCTGCCAAGCGTTCTAATTGGTATGCTATGGTTTATTTGACCGAGATTGATTTATTTGTATACATTGTAATTATTTACAGTTTTTTAGTAAATATCTACAATATATACTTTCGCTATCATTTATCTTTCTTCCATAGAGGATTATTAACATTTATTCTATAATGGAAAGTTTGAAATTTGGAATGGCTGCACAAATATAAAATTTAATGAAAATTCGTCCACAGGTCAAAGTAAAAACGTCGATAAGCTAGGACAGTGGTTTTCAACTGGGGTGCCGTAAATTTTTACCCACTTTTAATATTATTCCGTTAATTAATATTTCGTTAAACTCAAGATTACCAAAGCCGGGATATAATTTATTTAGGATTTTCAGCCTGCGTTTTTTAATAAATGCTTTAAATGTCTCGGATATGGACACGCATCACAATTCTGCACACATAAAACTGTATCGTGTGGCCACTGTGGGGAGGGTGGTCACGTATATGCAGATTGTATTAATAAAGACGGTGATCCTAAATGTATTAACTGTAAGCGACGTAATAAAGATTACAATCATGCAGTACGAGATCAGAAATGCCCAGAGTATCTGAGAGCTGTGGAATTAGCAAAAGTAAGAATGATTGATGACGAGTAATACACCTGACAACTTGGATATTACTATTCAGAATTCAATTTATCTCGTTATGGTATATGCAACCAGGAGGAAAAAGTTAAAAAGGAATATTGTTGTGCCATGAGTCTGCTGAATTGTCCAATTATAGGCGAGAAGTTTTTAGAGCCAGGGGGATGGGGAAGAGAGTGAAGTACAGCTCAGTAGATGTACTTCTGTATTGAAGGAAACATATACTGTAGAGTTAATACAGACCCGTGGGTCTTCTCTACAAAATCTGTAAAAATAAAATAATGGCAGGAGATATTTTTAATACAGTAATTAGTGGAAATGATGAGACAATAAACTGGATCTCTACAGTGGAAGCTATAGTTGATAAGTTATTTCCTGAGAATGATCGAAGAAATGATAATATATTACAAGTTGATATTCGACGAGAAAATTATGAGTACAGCACTAACGAGCATACGGAGTTATTTACTGCTGAAGAATTAAAAGTAGCTAAGTTGAATAGCAGTGTCCTGGACAAGACTTGGTTGAAAATGTAGCTATAGTCAAGATGTGCGATCAGTTTCCAGTTGTTCTTCTAAACATGTATAACAAATGTCTTTTGGAGGGTGTTTTTCCAGAAATATGGAAGTCTGCTTTGTTAAAGATATTAAGGAAGCCCCAGGAAAAGAGGTGACCGATCCCAGAGCATACAGACCTATATCCTTGCTGGCAAATTTGGGCAAACTGTATGAGCGACTATTGTTGATTCGAATACAACAGATGGTGGATTGTCGCAATTTAGAAAAGACAAATCACTATGGATTTCAAAAGGGCAAATCTACAGAGGATGCTGTAAATGATTTGATAGAATATTGTAATACATCAGTAGAGAAATATGTTATGGCACTGTTTGTCGATTTTGAGGGAGCGTTCGACTCCCTGTGGTGGGAAAGTCTTTTAGGTGTCCTTACGAAGCTTGAATGCACTTCCCAGCTATATCAAGTCATTAGGAACTACTTTTCAAATGGGAGTATTCAAGTTAAAGCACAACATCTGTCATACAGTAGAGGGTATATAGAGGCTGTCCCCAAGGATCGGTTTTGGGTCCAACTTTTTGGAACTTAGTATTAGATGACTGGCTCTCTCGGAATCATGCACACTGCCACAAGATAGCGTATGCGGACGATTTGGTTGTTTGTATCACACGCAGATCTAGGAATATTTTGGAAGAAGTAGTTGCACCTGTTTTTTACAGGACCTAGAAAATTGGGGTAATATTAATAAATTAAAAATCTCATTTAAGAGAACAGTAATGATTTTTAATCGTCCTCTTAATTATCGGAGACCACCTAGAGTTTCGATTAATGGACAACAGATACCATATGTCCCCAGAACTAAATATTTAAGAGTAATAATAGATGACCGGTTTAGTTTTATGCCCCCCATTGCTAGTATTACGGAGAAAATAAAAAGTTTCACATCTGCGGTAGTGAGAATTACAAGATCACAGTGGGGTTTACAGAAAAAGACCTTGATGCTCTACTATAAGGCTGTCTTTTTACCTATAGTTGCTTATGCAGCTGGAATATGGTACAATAAAGTGATTATGAGTAAAGTTCGGATTAAACTGTTATCCTTACAGAGGTTTATGTTACTAGCCATATTTTGAGCATGCAGAACAGTGTCAACCAATGCGTTGCTAGTAATAGTGGGGGGTTCTACCTTTGGATCTTTATGTAGTGTACAGAGGGTTATCATATGCTCCGAGGAAGAAAATTCCAGCAACCATTACGGAGATCAGTGTCCAAAGTAACAGTGATATTAAGAAATAAAACAAAGAGAGGATACTACAGCTTTTATATAACTTATGGCAAGAAAGATGGATTGCTAGTGAGACAGGAAAAAGTTACAAAACATACACATACTAATACTATGTCAGGCCCGTTTACAGAGATTCTGTATTCCATCGCAGAGACATTAGATGGAGATAGGCATACGCCTAGCAGCCACCATAGACAGGAAACACATACATACATACAAACTCAGATTACCATCTCAATAAATAGAATTAGGAATGGACTTTACTGCTGTACTCCTTGAAGGAAGGCATGTAACAATTCCTTTTTTTCTTTGTAGTTAGCGTATTTCATTAAAAATGTTGCAGACAGCTTGCACATCTCTAAAATCTCCTTTAATTCTGGTATATACGACGCCATATCCAAAAAAATATGAAATGCGGCAATTTCTATTGTTTGTCAAAACGAATCGGTATAAAATCCAGATGTTCACCGATCCCTGGTGTTCAATAATCCCAACGAAAGCCCCTCTAGTAGAGTATTAGGAACTAAACAAGATAAATTATTACATCTCTTCAATTTGATACGTCGGGATTCTATCAAGTCGGAGAGAGCTTTCATAAACTCCATTCATTCATCAGGCAATGCTCATCCCAGAAAATTCTACCACTGTAAGACCTAAAATATTAAATGGAATTCAGACAATCCCTGATAATGGAACTCTATTAAAAGCATTAACGCTAGATCACAAGAATGGTGTTATCGACTTACCGTGATGAGATAACATATGCATATATAAAACGAATTTAATTTGGAGTTTTTTTTGGTTGGTCAGTTGAATTGCACGAGGGACTTGTGCTGGATCAAACGATGTACGAATATTATAGTTTCAAATCGTTAGCATACAACCTGGAAATCAGTTTGAGTTTCCAGGAACGGCTTCAAGACTGTCTGCTCTACTTCTGTTACAACAGACGGTCTATCCTCTCCACACCTTGCATCTTCTGATTATCTCTTTAACACTCTTGAATGGAAAAAAGGGATAGCGACCCCGGTGTAAACAAAACCGATATGTTTTTTTGCTTCTGTAATTTAAACGTCAGCGCATCGAAAATTCGATGAAATGATGGGGCTTGGTGATAAAGACGTGTAGTAAGTGTATTCTTGAGTGACACTATCTTCACGTCTATCTTGTTTCTAATAATAAGTCCGTTGTAAAAAAGACATTCCTTTCTTTCTGACCTCAAAAACAATTACGCTATGGGGCTATCCACAAATTACATAACAAACAGGAGGAGAGGGCAGACAATGGAATGTTACGATGTGTTGTAAGTAGGGGGAAGGATGTTGCTAGAATGTCACGTAACAAATCTTTTCACAAAAATAATATTTTGGAGTATTTCGTTGGATAATAATCGGAGGAGATTCGAAACCGTTACTGCGAAGTGTAGTTGCAATTTGGGAATGGTCCCGATCGTAAATAATGGAACTTCTCACCATTTTTAGGGGCCTATTGCGCCATATACCTCTTCACATGTCGTCCGCATTTGACAACTCGACTTCCAGTGGAGGGATTTTCAGGAAATTTTAAATTTGGACCTTTTAAAAATATTTGTAAAGCCATAACAAATTTCATTAAAGTCGGATGCTACAATGGATAAAAGGGTGGTTGAGTGGGAGAAGGCAGAGAGTGGTAATTAATGGACACTGCTCTTCGTGGACTAATGTTATTAGTGGAGTACCCCGGGGTTCACTGTTGGGCCCATTGCTGTTTTGTATATTTATCAATGATATTGATGAAGGTTAAAAAAAAAAAAGTAAACTGTAGCCATTGTTAACCCACTGCAGGATGGAAGCCTTCTCAACGATTCATGTTGAGAGAAATGGAACATAATCTGCCACGCCAATCCAGTGCAGGTTGGCAGATCGACTGTATTTACCAATCAGGGGCTTGAACCCCGGTCTACTCAAACAGCATGTGCTACAGCACTCCCGCTCCTGATCACTAGGCTACGGAGACCTTGATGAAGGTATATCAGGCTCAATGTCCACGTTTTCAGATGACACAAAGGTTGGCAGGGTTGTTAATGGCAGTAATGGTTGTGTGCTACTGCAACAGGATCTACATAATTTGGGCAGATGGGCTAAGAAGTGGTAACTGAAGTTTAACCTTGACAAATGCAAAGTACTGTATTACATATGGGTAAAAATAACCGCAGAGTAAACTACTGTGTGGTACTACACTTAGGGTAGCGGAAAATGAAAAGGACCTGGGGTAATTGTGCAGTCAGATATAAAGTTTTCTGAGCAATGCAGACAGGCTGCAAGAGCAGGTCATGGGGTTTTGTCAATGATATACAGAAATTTTGCTAGTAGGGAGAAGGAGGTGATTATTTGTATAAGGCATTGGCCAGGCCACGCCACGCCTTGAGTACTGCGTACAGGTCTGGAGGCCTCATTTTAGGAAGGGTGTAGAGTTCTTGAGCGAATACAGAGAAGGGCAAGAAGATTGGTGAGGGGAACGAAGGGATGGTCTTACCAAGAAAGGCTTAAGTTCTGCAAACTGTAGTGTCTGGAGACTAGGCACTTGCGAGGTGATCTGATTGAGGTGTATAAGGCCTTGAATGGGTTGAGCACGCTTAATTCTGATGGAATTCTTCCTCTTGCTCAGATTACGAAGCTGAGGGGACATAAATTAAAATTGAGGAAAGACAGTTGAAAAACAGATGTGCGTAAATTTGCCTTTAGCCAGCGGGTGGTTGATTGCTGGAATAAACTTCCATCTGTCGTTGTGGAAGTTAATAGCTTAAATAAATTCAAGGACGAACTGGAGAAAAGCTTGCTTTCTTGCATCACATCTCTCTACTAATGCTAATATCTACAATTATTATTTCTTTGTCCATCCGTCCGCATGTAATAACTCGACTCCCAGTGGATGAATTTCCAAGAAATTTTATATTTAGATCTTTCAGAAAGGTTTATCGAGCCCTCTCAAAATTAAAAATACACCAATAGAATTCCGGAAATTATTATTTATTGTTTTCGTTCGTATCAGTTATGTTATCCATGCCGTATATTGTAACTGAAGCACTAGCTTATTTGTTTTTCCGTGCGTTAGTTGGAGGAATGAATGGCGGATGCGCAGTAATGAAATTTTCATGGTTCCTGCATAAAAGTTTGCTTTTTGCTGCTCATTTTTTAATTATAAATCATGAATGATTACCGTTTTCTAACACCCTTGAAATGTAACAAAGCTCAGTACATTAACTAACTGCTTTGTAAAACATCAGTACTTTTACAATTAGTCCTTATTTTACGAAAGAATGTTTATCTCAGTGTTTCCCCACAAATAAACAGCTTCTCATAATCACGTGTATATTCGACAAATTTAAAATAATCGGGATTACTGAATTATTCAATGGCAGTAGTGGATTTTTGCCGTTACCTCTATACATTTTTAATCAAATATACTGCAGGCTACCCGGATGTACATCGGTGAGAGTAGGAAAGTCAAACAGAACATTTCTTCTAGGCTTGAAGCCCAGTTTAGAGACCGACGCGTAGTTGAAGAGGTCATATGACCTCTTTTATAAAGGTTGCCGGCAAAAAAGAATTCTGAATTTATATTTTATTTAGGTCAAAGTAAACACATCGATAGTACTGAGATGGCCAGCATCATTCTAAATCATACTGTTAGAATCTAGCAGAGAAAAAGTTTTCTTCGACTTCACCCCAGCTTTAGAGACTGTTGGCTGTGATCACAACCGAGTCACGTGCCCTGTCCATAGCCTTATCAAATATTAAACGTAAATTTCGCGAGGCGTCATGATTGGTAATACGTGTCTGTTTGAGGAGAAAGATAGACTTTCCTACATCGACTTACTAGTTTTCTCTTAGGAATTCTGGGGAGAGATACGAATGAAACTACTGCAAGTTCTGTGTAGATTATTATTCCTTACAAAATACAGTAGCTGAGAGCGAGGCTTAATCGTTTCCTGTAACTCTTCCCCCTTTTCGAATCCGTTTTTTACATTTAGGCCTAACGTTAGGCCTAATCAACAGATCATTCGAATTCATGCGGCGAAATTGAAGTGAGCATGCGTTAAAATCGTCTCGACTTCATCCAAATAGTGTTCTGATAACAAACAGTAATCTGGGAAGTTTAAAATGATAAACTAACCAAAGAAAAGTCATTTGTGAATTTACCGAAATCAACAATCCAAAGTATGTATAATTGCTATAAGTTTACCAAACTTCTAAAGTTTCTCAACGCAGCCTCATCCTTTAAATCTACATTCTCGAACAGAGAATTACATTTAAATTTTAAATTACGATCTCCGGTCTTGTGTATATATCAGTTTAAAGTAATTTTTATACTGACGCGACCTCGAACTGCTTCGCTTCGATTTTTTTTTTTTTTTTCAACCGGTAATTACTTTTTTCCCTTTCTTTTCTTGTAATAAAGATAAAGCAAAAATAAACCAAATAAAATCAAGGTATGATTAACTGATAACTTTGTGAAGAAATATTGTTGTTTAAGTAATTTTCTGCCCCAAAATATTCACCACACGAAACCGGAAGCCATCGTTGCCGTGCCGCTATGAATTAAAGACGTTAATCTTCCTTCATGCAAAGGAGGTTCCATTATCTTCTTCCTAAACAGTTCAAACAAACAGCACGAGCTAACACGCCAGAATAAAACGCTCGGTGCTTAGTCATGTGTGTTGACCGTGTGTAGCTGCAGTCTAAGGTGAATATACAACAAGTGGAACCAAATTTTAATAAGGGAATTTCACCTATTATGCTTCTCTCAACGGGCCGGTCGCAGGCACTTCCAGCCAATGACGCGTTATAAGATTAATTGATCCACTCGGCTATTCAGTTCTATCATTGGTAGTCTATTTGATTGGCTGCCTCCCTTGTGGACCGTGGCACCAAATTAAGACCGGGTAATATCGAGTAACATTTAACTATGATACATTGTTTACTTTTATTAAATTGGTATGCAAATTGCATAACTGGAAGCAAGGAGAAAGTTACCTAATTCGTCAAAATATATCTATTCATACTGGCATCGAATTTGAATGGATCCCACAGTCTTCGTGAAATTAGGAGGGGGTTCAAAAAAGATTTGTATTCATCCAGAAGTAGTAGTGATAGAAAGATGAAATTTTTTTGTTTGCTACCTTTACTCTGTAGCACCCACACAAAATTTGGTTTCGATCTGACAATTCACTTTTTGATTGTGTAGGGCTGAATGAAGTGGTGTCACAATGGATAAAGTGGAATACCGATCAGTGATTCGGTTCCTCTTTCTGCAATTGAAATCATCCAAAACAATCCACGAAGAAATGGTCGCTGTTTATGGAGAAGACTGTCCAGGTTATAGTACTGTTGCACATTGGTACAAAAAATTCAAATGCCGAAGAACCTCACTGCATTATGAAGAGATCCCAGTACGCCCAGCAACTGCTGTCAACAAAAGAGAGTGTTGCAAAAATTGGGACATTAATCTTGGAAGATCGTCGTATTAGCGTCAAAGAAGAGCTCCAAACTAGTAGGGGCTGTGGAGAACAGCATCAGTCAAAGTTGCATATGAGTAAAGTGTCTGCTAGATGGGTTCCCAGACTTCTGAATCCTTACCAGAACAAGGAAAGGGCACAATGTGCGCATGAAAGTGCCAGCAAAAACTAAAATATTGCTGCACCCTGCTTATTGCTCCGATCTGGCGCCCTCGGATTTCTTCCTCTTTCCTGCCCCGAAGTCCTTTCTTTGGGAAACACTTTGCCTCCACGTTGCGGCTTGATGGATAGTCAGAGGACTTTTACAAAACTGGCTTGCAGAAGTACATTGAGAGGGGGAAAAAAAAGATGTCATTTTTGGTGACTATGTTGAAAAAGTGTAATAGATGGTGTTGTTCAAACCTTCTATCACAACTACTTCTGAGTGAATACAAATCTTTTTTGAACCCCCCCATTGGATAGTGACCGCGTCACTTATCACTCATTTCTAAATGTCTGGGTTTAACTCCCAATGGTGATCGGAGGAAATTCTAACAGCCTTTCCACTCGGTAGTGAATTAGCCGGTCGTAACTATAAATGAGGAACTTTGAACAAAAAAAGGGGGATCTTCTTTCCTTCCCAAGATTTTTTCTGTTATTTTTCATACCTTGAAACGCTGAAATCTCTGTAGATTCGGAAGAGACTAGATTTTGAGTAAAGTATTCTAGAAGAGTTGTGATAGTGGTTCTAATGAAGTGGATCCCAATTTCTCCTCGTTTGGGGAGGGGGGTCTCTGAGGATATTTGTGAGAGCGGGGATCGCGGAATTCTATTATAAATAAAGGATGAAACAAGCCATTTTAAACGAAGGAAACAGCTTTTTATGACGAGAAGGAGATCGTGGAAGGTCTTCTGCTGAAGAGGAGATCGCCACAAACGATGAGATGAAAAGTTATTTAGGAGATGAGACAGATAAGATCGGTGCAAAGCTAATTTTCGTTATATACCTTAGTGTTTGTCTGTATATTGTTTGCATTCTAAAGGTTGGTTTGTCTGTTTTCCGGGATACTACGTGCGGAAAAGGCCTGTTCGAATTCCGTCAAGATGGAGCGAAGGAGTTTACCAATAATAGGCAAACCGACAAATGTATACACCTAGTTTACAGACATTACACATTCACGTCTCGTGGCCTTTGGCTGCCTTATTAATTCTCACAAAAAAAGGATTCTGTTTCACCGTTGTCCACCAACGTTTATCAAAGCTTCAACCACCGCCTTTATTGTCATCCATTTGGAGAGGTCTGGGTTCGAATTCCATCAGATACTGGACGAATTCTTAAGGGCTTCTTCAGTCAGTCAATTTCGGGCGGGAATTAAGATGACCACACCATGAGTTAATCTTTATGTTTCAGGCCGCAAAACATGTACATGTCGACCCACGAATACTCGCATGCACACATTTGTATAGACAGTCTGTACAAAGTGTGTGCAGAATTTTGTGTGTCTCTATAATTTAAAATATCACATAATATTAAAAGAACTGGCGCAGTATATTCTAGATATTCTCAACACAACTACTATTATGCTATTAACCATATCGTATCCATAAGGTATTCAGAGGTTCTTTCGGATGGATTATTAAAGCTAAGGTAATGGCGCAAATAAAGATTATTAGATATCCTCTCAAAAGTATTCGAAATAACCGTGAAGAATACATACCTTTGGCCAGGATGACAGTGCCAAAATGGGATGTGCTGGCCTCTGCCTGATCCAAAGTTCCAGCTAGTCCAGGAGGAGTTCAGCGTGATTTAGATAAGACTCCGGGATAGCAGGGCCGATTGTAAAACCTCGTATTCTTAAAACTGGCTTTATGGGAGTGAACATTATTCACTGGAACATAAAAAGCCCAGTTCCATAGAATTTCCATGATGTGGGCCCCACGGAGTTATCCAAAATGTCAGTATACAATCGTTGTTTTTGGCTTCCGACGTACTGCC
This sequence comes from Mastigoproctus giganteus, assembly GCF_048544385.1. Taxonomy (NCBI): domain Eukaryota; kingdom Metazoa; phylum Arthropoda; class Arachnida; order Uropygi; family Thelyphonidae; genus Mastigoproctus; species Mastigoproctus giganteus. The sequence continues at coordinate 65,446,716 of NC_143587.1, forward strand.
CAATTCGACCACGAGAAACACCGAATATCTGGATACTTTTGAGAGGATAGTGTACACACCCGTGTCGTAAATGAAAAACACCCGAAAATTCCAGCTGTCTTTATTTAATTCTTATTTAATAAGAAGAAACATTACACCAATAAACAGCGCCATCTGGGTAATGCGCTCTGTCCAGAAATGACTTACCGATAATCGAATAGTTGGCCATCTTTTAAGCCCTTTACAACACATGGTGGCAAAGGTGACAGCACGGAGTAGCATTCGCGTCCAGAACATCTTTTTTTTTTTTTGTTTTTTTACAAACACGCCCAAAGATCAGTTCCAAGAAAGCGCAAATGTGAATTAAATTAGAAGAAATGTACTAATAAAATGAAAATATTGCATCCTTCTACAATAAAAACTGGCGAGTCTAATAAATAAGAAATTAAACACCACATTTCGCTTGTATTTTCCCTCTGATACTCAAAAAAAAAACTTCAAACGTAACAGTAGTTCCCAGTGTAGTTCGCATACACAGAAGTAGGCTTTTACGTAGTGTCTGCCCAAAGCAACCTCGTTTTCAGTGTCTCCTTGGCAACTTCTGTCGCGCACAACACAAGTTGCCAGCACTGACGAAATCAAGTCCATTCAAAATGCTAATCACCTTCGCAAAAGAAAATCGATAGCATTTACTAAAAAACATCGTTTATTATTACGTGAAATTGATATCCTCAATGTCAGTGGAATTATCAGGACGACAAATGCATTATTGATGTAATTTATTCAAACCACTGTTCAGTTCTGGTGCCGGGAAACACTTACTAAAGCTTATTATCCCACAGCAATTTTAAAGTCAGTCAGATGAGAAAATTGCGTGAATCCCAAAACAACGAAATTCGATGGCTGCTTAAACCCCGATCCAAAACAACCAACGAACTTAAGATGGTACATGATACTACCTAGTGCGATGGTTACATTTGTTTCTTTGTAGCTAGATTCAAATCCGAATTCTGATGAGAAATATTCAATAGTAAAGAGGTTCGTTGTTCATTCCAAGGTTATTAATTCAAAGGTTGTTCATCATTCATACAAAGGTTCGGTTGTTATTCAATTGTTATTGAGAGAGGGTTAAAAATTCCATTTCCTTCTCTTGCGTAGAAGTTTACGTCACAACATGAAGGAAACCCAGTTGTTGCGCAGGCGAAGCAGTTATAAATAGAACAGATTTGTTGGCCAATGAACCTGCTCTGTACCACCTCTTTTAAGATCGTTGAATGACAAAACGTTTAAAAGGACAGTTAGCAACTGGTTGTTGCTAACGAATATTGTTACTATTTTCGCAATGAGTTTTAATACAAAGATGGCAATCAAAGAACAACTCTTCGCACGCAAACACGACATTGGTAATGTGTTTTAACACAGTTCTAAGTCAGTGAACCAGTTCGAATTAGTCTGTCTGAATGTGGACTTCAAATACACCATTTGTGTCGATTAGCGCGAGCTGAACTTCACACAAGAAACCCCATTCAGGGAATGTGCTATGGAGGGCGTGGTGCTCTGTGGAAGAGTTGTACACATGCGGGTGGAGGGGTGGAGTGAGATTTCTAGGAAGAGTGACAGGAGGCCCAGAAAGCCAGCTGGGGAAACTGAGGACAACCAGATGTGCTACACATGAACGTGGAGACTTCTCACCAGTCGCCTCACGTGGTTTGAATTTGGCAACTGGTAGTGCCGTTTACAATTGCTGGGGCCAACAGCCAGCGATAAAATAAAATGATGAATGAAATTGTTTACATGTGCCAGCGTGATATAGTTAGGAACGCTACTGTTATTTTACAGACGCACGCATGCACAGATTACTAAAGGCTTTTGTTGTCCAGTTCAGGTGTCCCAGATATTGCAAATCCGAATAAAAATAAGTTTTTTTCAACAAATAGTTACGAGATAAGCGTATGAAGTAATAACACTAGTTTTTTTTTAAATAAACATACCGAACTTATACATCCAAATGAATGTTTTACCCTTCAAAGTCACCTTGAGAGTCTATACACTTACTGAAATCATACCGCTATTGCCAAAAACGTTTTCGGAACTCTTCATTTGAAAATGATTCCCCGGCTTACGTCATATTCTTTTGAATATCCGCATTTATGACAGATCTTTGCTTTTGTGGGCGAATTTAATATTTGAAAGCAGCCAAATGTCATTCTGAGCCAGGTTGTTCAAGTATGATCAATAAGGTGGCGTGATTCAGCTGATTAATGGCTTTTGACCAATATTTTAATTTGTTTTCCACTTTTTTTCAAAATTTTCAGGAGACCTTCGAGAATCCAGAACTGTTTAAAGGGTGTTCGTAATAAACTTTCTCGTGTTCGATTTTTCTTTCGATCCGAGTCCAGCTGTTTCTTTATCTAAATTTTACTCTTCAACCATCATTCTTGGCAGTCAGATCTATCTGTACAAACCAAATCTGTGACCTTTTCAGTCGTGTGGGTGATTAAGTGACCTTTTAACCTCAGATTTTTCAACCTTTTAAAAAAGGTCTGTTTTAGCTGACTTTTTGAAAAGTTCCAAAAAACCTCGGCGGACACGTTTAGGAATCTTCCGACAGATAGTATCAGAAAGATGGTAGATTCACCATCGTTTGTAAGCGAACGCGAGGTCATCGAGTATCAAGATTGCAGACGTAAACAAAACTGAAACCGATCCGTCACAATCCGGTCTTTCGAAAAACCAGACTAGACACTAGACATTTGACATTAAGCGATCTAATGAACAGCTTCATCTTTTCTAATGAGGCCATAGAAAGAAGAAAGAAAAACATATTGATGTATAGAGATCCCTGTATGATGAACAACAGACAGGGAGAATTCACAAAGTCATTTAAATTAGGTTGGATGAAAACAGCAGCGGTATTTTTTTTATAAGTAGATGGTCATAGCCCCATTCCCGAATTCAACACTGCTAGAATGGTCCAAACTAAACATTGCGTATTTGTCATAAACTGAATAGCCAATTCCCAATCATTTCTAGAATAAACTGGACACGATTTATGCATAGTTTTATGTTGTTAACACAAACTGCTGAGTTTGGCAATCTGCCCTGTTCTATAAAATAACATTAAAACGTTTTAGATGGGCAAGTGTGACATTTTAAAATCCGAGTGCGCATTTCGGTCCGATATCTGTGCCAACATCTTTTTGCGTTTAACACACAATGGCCATCAGTCTTTCTCCAGTTGTTCGGATATACTTCGGATCGAGTGTCACTATTTCCGCAACAAGAATCCCAGATTATAAGCACGTGTCATTGTTTATCGCGTGTCAGGAACCACCCATTCATCACTGCCTCATTAATAACATCTGACCAGCAGGTGCCTCTTAACTCCGCTTCACCTTCGTCGCGTACAATTGGCGCTTCTGTGACCGGCCAATTATATCCACATCCTTCACCAAACACAGCAAGGGCGACAGAGATGCATACAAAGGTTGTATTCAACATGCCATTCTGTATCAACGCTTCGGGCATCTGCTATCGGAAACCGAGATCTAATCCAGAGCACCCAGAAGCAAGCGGAGTTTGGATGGAAACATCTACTCGCTGCTATCTACTGGGAGATTAGCTAACATTACGTTAAAGTTGTAGGGAGAATAGCGCGCATTGCTAATTAAGTGTTTGGTGTGACAGTCATGGTGAAGAGAATATGAGTGGTATACAATCTTGCGTGTAAATAAATGCCGAAACTTGTTTGGCAATTTTGAAAACAAAGACCTTTGTGTTACGGTTAGCCATACAATGGTTGCATTTAACGTGTACCACCATCTAATCATTTGCTTGTTTATCTGGATTGAAAACGGATGGTGATTTCAAGTATCAAATAAAAACAAAGCTGGCTCATAACGGTAGATCTATCATTCGAGGAATTCAACATATTTTTTTCTATAAACCGGCCAATTATAATTATAACATCGAAGAGACCGCAACATAATCGCTATAGGATGCAAAAACTATCGATTAGTTTTAGTTCCAGGACTCGTTTAAAGGAAACTAAACGTTGCAATCAAAAGAGTTTTTAATATTTTTTAAAAATTTATGGTCTTGTTGTTGTAGTAGTAGTAGCAGGGCTTTAGGAACATCAGTGACTAAGGCCGTGTATATTGTCTGTAAATTGGGTGTGTTCTGAGGTCAATTTTTGGATGAAATACCCGAGTTTCTGGGAGAAAAAGCTATCTTACTCTCGCCTGAGATCGACTAACTCACCGTTGTGAAAAATGCTCATAAAAATTCCTCACGTCATCGACGGAACGCGAACTTAGGTCTTTTAACGAGGTAATTATCGCCTTGAGCAGCTACACGTTTGTAAGATCGCTAATAGAACTCTTCGAAATATCTTTAAACGCATTTGAACTGACCACCACCAATTCCTTTTTTGATTTCTTTTAATACTCTCTATATCGTAAAATTGTCGTTCTTCCAACATGGATTTGATTTTTAAGGAAGAAGTACGTCTGAGGGAGTATATCTCCAAAATTACGGAAATAGATGGATGATTTAACTTTGCCAAAAACTCCTCGATAATCAGAGAAGAATGCGGCCTAGCGTTGTAGTACAATGGGAATCAATTCTCTGTTTCTCGGAACTTATTCGGTGAATTCTTTTAACCAAACGATCCCAATCTTGTACGCAGTCATTTTGTTTTCAAAATGGCTGTCAATGGTATGTTGACCGCCATTCCATGCTTTGTCTCTTTGTTTGTGGTTCGTATTACAAACACCACGGTTCATCACCCATTACGATCTACATGAGCAAGGTCATCATCAATAAATAAGAGCTTTTCGCATGCTTCGAGTCTGAGCTGGTTTTATTTATCAATCAAACATAGGAACGAATCTAACACAAAACGTTGGCCCAAATCTTGTCAGAATTGCACGAATTACTTTCTTGTTAATATGAATTTGTTATTCCATCATTAGAAGAATCATTCGACAATCAATGTAAGGACTTTAGGCACTATTTCCGTAGTTCTCAATCATCCCGAAATCTTGCAAACCAGTGAAACATAGGCGAGAGACTTCATCGTGTAGTGGAACATGTGGGTCGTGACAATACCACAGTGCACAGGTCTTAGCAACATTGGCTGCGAGAAAGTACGACTGCTCGTCGAACGGGTAGTGGAGCAGGACGAACTACAGAACGAGAGGATAATCTTATTCGCCGAAAGGTTTACACTGCACCTACTACCAGGCTGGTATCCATACAACAAGCTGTAGCATCGGCTGGCTGTCACCCCAGTATCCGTCGAACCATTGCACGCTGATTGGAAGAGGGGGGGCTGCCGTGCATACTGACCATTGCATATTACCCCTGACTGCTGCTTATCGCCAACAGCGTCTGAAATGGTTCTGCGCACGGACCACATGGGACACAGACTGGCGTGAATGGACTGCAGCAATGAATTCCGCTTCTGCTTAGGGCTTGTTCGCCGCATACACGTGTGGTGACGACGTGGTGAATGTAATTATCCTAAAGTCATTGTTGAACGCCACACTGCGCGCCCGCCTGGTGCTATGATGTGGGAAGCGATCAGTTTGATAGTCAGCCGTCGTTGGTGTTCATCAACGGCAGTCTGGCTGCTCGCCGAGATTCTGGAACCCGTCGCGCTCCCCTTTCTTATTGGAGCCTGACATCTTTTCAGCAAGACAACGCCCGAATGCATACCGAAGGGTTCTTCTGCGTGTCTTCATGGTATGGACGTACTATCTTGGCAAGCCAGGTCCACGGATTTCTCCCGCATCGCGCACGTGTGGGCCATGATTGGATTCCATCTACAGAGCGACTCACAGCCAGCCAAGACCACGTACGTTCTGAGGGACCATGAGCAAGAGGCTTGGTGGGAAATACCTCAGGAGGCTATCCGATACTCATGTGACTCAATGCCGAAACACTTAGCTCAATGTATCCGTAACCATTTGCCATTACTACTAACCGTGGTGGAATTTCATCATATTGATCTGTCCATTGTACTCATCATTTTGTGTCGCTAAATGTGCTCACACATACATCAGAGTGCAACTTTTATCATATATTCCTCACACATACATTACAGTCTAACTTTTATCATATATTCCTTAACTCACTGGCCATCATTACTCTAAGTATCCTCTTTGTATTAATAGTCCTTCAGGTTGCTACAATTTCAGTGTCAGAAAGTGTACATTAAAACAAGTGAGAATCCACAAAAATCTCCGACTAATAGTATTATCTTGTATAATACATTAGATGATATCGTAAGCCATGTCCGTAACCAGACGAAAATCTCGAGGACCGTGACACTCCAATTGTAAAAGTGACGGGAGCTCGATAAGGTAGATTGCAGCGTCCCTGGTCGCCTGAAAGACCTCAAGGAACAGATTCGCATCAATTCCTAGGGCAATTCGAACGTTATCACGCGGTCGGCATGCCAACCGCACACCGTTTTGCAGTACAAGCAGACATTGGCCATTTTCAGTTTTCTGCAGCGTATCAGTTATGCATCCCTTTTATTTGCAGTAAACGCTATTCTTTGCATGTGATAGAGGAAATGGTACGTGTTCGTTGTTCCACTGCTTTGTTGCACACTAACAGCATCAGGCACGCCATCGAAGATAATGCAAGTTTGCCTTTCAAACACGCTACAATTGCATTTCCACGCCCCAACCTTTGGGTCTGGTGCATCCTGGATTTCAGTGTGTGTGCGGCCGTGAATGGTCAGATTGTAGTAATGATTGCGGACTTCTACTAAACCAACGATGCTCCCCAACTCTGTGATTTCCATTTTTGCGCAATCTATCATTGAATTCGGAGTTAATGCTGCTAACTTCCAAGATACGCTACCAAGGGCGCTGCTAGAAGGAATCTTTCTTCTTTATACGAGGTAGTTAGTAAGTTCTTCGAACGCGAACTTTACTAATTGCCCTGTATAACGAAGACAGTTTTTCGTGGACTCCTCCTTCATCCAGAAAGTTACGTTTGGATCCAATTTTTTTGATCCTCTGGGCGAGAAGGTACAGCAAAAACTTGATCAAAATAATTGCTTTCCACAACTCCTTCTCTTCGTTCTTGAGTATTGTGGTACAGAGTTGCTGTACATAGAGCAAAAGAAAGTTTTTAAATACATTTAAGTTTCGCTTTAAAATTAATTTTAAAATTGACTAACAAAAACAAAGATGTCTGTATTTATTATAATTCTCGTACCGGTACCTTACTGGAATGATTACCAACCCTGTTTTAGTTATTAAATTACATCGTCATGGAATATTGCATAAGTTTCGTAGAAATATTCTCGTTTTTTGGCAGTTAGAATGGGGAGGGCACATTTCTGCTGCCATTGAGATGCCTACTTGTCCACCGTTGCACCACCCAGCCGGTATCTCCTTCTAAAAGTACGATTTAGCACGATATAACTACCAGGCTCAGTCATAACCACAGCAGGAGATTGCTCATAGCTATACAATATGGGAGTGTAATATCATCCAGTGGAATGAACACTGAAACCCAGAAATGGCAGAAAGAAAATTTTATGCTCTACTCTCTTCCATCTTCCGCTTTCGCGCGTTCCTTCTATGCGTCACGTGATCAGAAAAAAGAAAGAAATGCGGAATAATGGTAACCTTTATTCCAATCCGCAGCCATGCATCTGGTTGGGCACTTTACGCGGTCAATTCATACAGGAAAACCAGTTTTTTCGAAGGTCATATCGGATTTCTATTGACCATCTTAGCTTCCTTCTTTCCATGCAGTGTGAAGATCCATGTGAAGATTGGTATACAAGTAAATATACGTCTTCTTAAAGCATAAGTTGATTGGGAATTAGCAAGGACTTCCATCAGACTCCTCCTTCTCATGCCCTCTGGTGCCATGTTCGTGTACCACTTTTCTGGAAAAATGAGACTTCATTTATCAACAGCTCTCACCCTCTCTCTCTTGCTTGCCCCCTTAGCATCCCGCTTTCAAGGAATCTCGCACTGAAGCACCCCACAGCAACCTTGAATAGTATCTTAAGATTTTGAACTCAATGTCATTACACTGTAGAAGACCGCCACGCTGACCTTGATAGAGAAAGTCGCTTACGGTGATGTAAAGGGAAAATGGAAAAAAGAAAAAAAAAAAAAAAAAAGAGGAGGGAAAGGGGAATGGACGGGTACCGTGCACGAGACGTTCGACCTCCTGAGTCGGAAGCGAGACCTGCTCAGGAAGCGGGCCTGACATTCTAAATGAATGCAGCTGGCCTATTTATAGCGCTGCCGGCATGCACGCGACCCATTTCCGGCCGTTGCTTCAACTTGCATATGGTGGAATTGAAGTTTAATGTCTTTCTACCCCACCCCAAACTATCCTTAACATGACACTGTAAAATTCACCCTTCTTGGGTAAACGGAAAACACAGCGTTCCCATAAGTTCGAGGATACTGTACTTGTTTTCTTCTTCATCAGTATTCTTACAGACAGTGGTCTTGAAATCCAAAACCAAGGCCGGTCAATTTGGAGAAACACATTACCGGAAGTTAAGAGATGACAGTTGTCAGCATTTATATAAATGTACAATAAACTTAACGAATAATTATAACTTCAAATAGTTCAAGGTTAAAATTCCTTTTTTTGATGGACACTAACACCAAAAAGTCCCTAAAACGTCACATGAAGTCCCTAATATAAAGTCCCTAATATAAAGTCCCTAAATATAAAGTCCCTAAAACGTCACATGAAGTCCCTAATATAAAGTCCCTAAATATAAAGTCCCTAAAACGTCACATGAAGTCCCTAATATAAAGTCCCTAAAAGCCATTTTGTTTAAACGTGTGTGTGGTTGATTACAGAAATGCACGTGCTTGAGTGAGTGTGGTTTAAGTCCCCTTCATGTCCTTTGACCTTATGTGATCTTCCCGGAATATGGGCAGAAATTTTTGTTATTTTAATATTTATTCTTGATTTGGCCTAAAAGCGACCTGTAGGTGTGGAACTGACATTAGGCATTCTGCAATTGCTCGCTAATGAGTTCTGCATTTATCGAGAGAATGAAGGGCACAAATTCCAGTTACGATGGGATTCGAACCCAGACCTCTCTAAACTGTATCATATATTGCGCGAAAGACAAATGTGGAAGCTCGATTTGGTCTCCTTGTTTATGTTTATCAGTGACACGCAAACAACGTAATGGCCGATCACATACGTTAACAATTAGTAGACACAACAAAAGGGGAGGGGTGGATCGAATACAAAAGATTATAGATATCGATCAAAGATAAAGAAGTGGCTATTAGGTTGTGGCCGACAAACGCTCGCACCAATAAAATCACGGTTATCTTTCACTGGTGTGAGAAAACCATATGGCTGCCGATGCAGGCTAAGCTGGAAGCGATCAATAGTGGCTCCATTGTCAGTTACAAATGCTCGTATTTTGTTTCTCTCGTTGTCTTTCTTTTTTACTTTCCATTCGAACATGTAAGGAAAACTGTCTGATTAAATAGTGCATAATACCGGCCACGTTACAGTAATTAACAAGCCGAGGTGAAATTTTTCGCAACAGTAATCCCCAAAAAAATCAATATTCCTGCAACTGTCTGTTGTTTACCGTGCCACTTGTACCAGGGATTTTCTTTTAATAACTTCAGTTACGTTCGATTTTATCTTTAATTTACAATCCTATTTATCTCTCTCTGTCTTTCACATTCGTTATCTGCTTCTACGCTCCCTCTCTTTCTAAATTTATGTTTATAAACTAGTAAAAGATAATCCTTTCTTATTCTATCCTATGAATGATCAAAATACACGACCTATAGCTGCTGTGGATGAAGTTGAGAATTCCTCTGGTCCCTTGGGACCGTATTGGAGTATAACTTTTTTCCCAACTACACTGACAATAAAAGAAATAATACCAACCTGCCTCTTCAAAGGTATTAGTAAATACGATCTATTTAAAAAACATTTTTGATCCTTCTGTTCCAGCTCACATAACTGTTAAATGCAATTATTTTATGTATTTATTGTCAAAATGACTGGTTGTAAACTCTTCTGGCCTAGTGGAGTACAGACAGAACTTCCATCGCTTCTACTTAATAGTCTCTTCGAAGACAAAGTGAGTAAAAGTTTAAAAATCACTCTGAAGTTGGCAGCTCTTGTAGATTCATCGTGTGAGTCTGAACATTTGGAGAGGCCTGGATCCGAATCCCTTTGAAGACCGAAGCAATTTTTTAAGGTGTCTTCAACGGGGATTGGAGTCGTACACGAATTGACCATCCAGCAAACTAAAACCATGCCATAACTCGCGTGTTGCTGGATTGGGCAGATTCGATCTGTATCAACTTAAAACGTTTATGATGAATCAGCAACTACTTGAAACAAAAAGAACATTTTGAACTGTGTGAGAATTATACAGTTAGTATGTTGACCACGACAACACTATTTCGAGTTCATTCGTGCTGTAAGCAGCAGCTAGAATGCAACACGCCTGTTTTTTGGTCCCTCAACAGACATCGGGTAGTGAGGAATCTGGAAATTTAGCAAAATTTCCAGATGGTTGTATCCTGAGCAGTGTGGACAGTTGTGTGACCTTGTTGAAACCAGTACTTATGAATATAAATCGACAACTTTATCATAACCCATGATATTGTCGAGAGAGGTCGTTTTGGTGTACATTATTCAGATTGTCTCAATTATAGTGTGCCGGGGTCTACCTCGCTTATTTTAAAGTTTACGCACGTATTATATCATATTTTGACTACAATTTTTGAATATGATTGTTAAAAATCGCACTAAGGTTAATATTTTTCAATTTCTACATTTAAACTTTGTCTAATCAGCTTTTCCCACCACGACAACGGGAAAGTTGTTCCCAGTTCTCGGCTATGCAGAAAAACTTCATCGGCATACTTCTGAAACAAACGTAAATCGATACTGAGGGAAAAAATAATAAAATAGCACATTGGTAACAGCGTAGGAAGGCACAAACTATCTTCATACAACATTTCCAGCTATTTGAAACTTTCCGTTAGGTAAAATTTAAATTTATAATCTTAAAATCTAAATTTCAGTCCAAATACGACAAATGACCTAAACCGAAAAATGCACAATACAAATCCTGGTTCAAAAGCCACATTGCAAAATACAGTATGTGTCCTCAGTTATTATTTCTTCTTTAAGTGATACTATTGCGAAATCGGGCTGCCATTGCGATTTCTATGTTCCTATTGCATGGCCAATTTTTAAAAATTTATTGTGGGCAGTTAAAAGACAAGCAGAATAATTTTCTTCTTTCTTCTTCCTTTTTTTGTATATTTGCCAAAGTTTGGCAATACATCGCTCGGTTCTTTACTTCAAGCTGATGTCATTTTACAACCATCACGAGACACCCATCACCACTCCTACCAATACCATCACTCTAGCGGGCCACAACGCCCGCTTTGCTCTTTCACCGCGGTAGTACTTTCCAATAAACCCACTGGCCACCCATTCTAACGCTATGACAAAATTCCTCAGCAGATTCCAAATGTCGACATCACTTGTAGTCAGTGGAACTCGAACGACGAAATCACGTGACATACTAGGCTCCTACTGTACTCATTGGCTACGGGTGGTATCACACCGACTCTCCCTAAAAGCAAAATAAATTCTTTCGATGATGAGAGCCATAGAATTTTCGAAAAAGAGAATATTTTCTGGAATTTATATACCCGAAATCATATTTTCATTCTAGTCTAGTTTTTCCTCACAAAAAAGACTCTCAGTTACATTTTTTCTGTCAGCCTTGAACATTTGTCTTTCCATCTAATAAGCAATTATCTATGAATTTCTGTATTCAAACGAAGTCCTTCATAAAGCTGTCATAATAAGGATGAAAAGGCCGGATGAAAAGCTCGCTCTAAACAAAACAAACTGGTCCCATATCATTGATAAATGAACGTAGAGAGGGGTAAGCGTATAAAGATTCTAGATAACTTCCTTCGAGTTTTACAACTTCGCCATTTTTAAAGAAGGCTCTCTTTAAATAAACCTTTTGGACCTTAAGAGTCCACGCCTAAACCAATATAACAATGAGGGTATAAACCCCTATATGGATGTAGACGGACACTACAAAGCCTTTGGAATTGAAACGCTTCATGATAGGCATTTCCTGAGGCCAAGCAGGGGAATATATTAATCAAATTACCAGTAATTCTAGTATAATCTGATTAAAGTTTCTCCTCTCACACACACACACCGCGGGAGATTGCATCTCGAATAGTAAATAAGGTGATGAAACCAGGCGAGCGTGTTTACTCATATAATTTGATTACGTTTTGCTGTGAGCACAGTTGTGGGGAACACAAATACAATCACACCTTCATTCCACAGCACGCGGCTTGTCAAGTGATCTGACAAGACAACTGTATTGTAAACATTTCATTACAGCCTATTTATTAAGGGGCCATTGTACAAACCTGCCAACCTGTCCCGAAGCCAACAAATTGAATTGTGTTTTCGCCTTCTTTTGGACAGGTGGTTTTTATTTTTTTTGAGGAGGGGAACGGTGAAGAGATCACTTATTTTTCGTACAAAAGGAATAAATAATTAAATACAAAGAAGTCTGCAATTCGATTAGGGTTTTAGTTAAGACAGAACCCTTTTGGGATTTTCCCCAAATACTTTCAAGTACGTTATCTTTTGTCAACAGAGACTCTTCGTGCGTAGTCCAATTTGCCATATCATTCTCTGTGGGAGGAGGATGGGGAGGGAGACGCTAAAACGATGAACTGTTCTCCCAAAAAAAGTATACTTGAGTCTTCTATATGTGCAATGATTCTATAACATTCTCACCACTCAGAAACTACAGTTCAGCGGCTGCTGTAAGAATACTGACCGGATATTTCTATATCTTAGTCACCCACTTGTTTGGTATTTTCTTTGGAGATGTCTTTGCAGTCGCTGCAGCCAGGTGGAATGTCTGATTAATAGTCTGACCACCGGGTCATAAATTCACGAGCCACTAATTTTTCATGATCAAAGAATGTTGTCAACATAGATCTTTGCAATCGACCTTGCCTATATTGTTTTCTGTGGATGCAGTTATAGCCGACCAATCTAATGAGAAGCGGTTGGTTTCTTGATCATGTCCATAAACCCAAGTTTCATTGCCTGTTGTAATTAAGAAATCCTCGTTCGCTGGCAAAAGTGTCTCTTGAAGATCCTAGCGGGCACTAATAAGGTTATCGGTGGCACCCACGTGGCTGTGTTTTGGTTGAAGTGAGTAATCTGGAAAACCATAAACAAACTAAGAGTTCCACGACAAATTTTAATTCCGGGGGGATCCTGCTATTGGAAAAAGGGCTGAAAATTTCAATAGCAGACTTATAGCAAGGATGATTGAAATGTAATGGTTTTTCCATGCATCTATGAACGAAATGCTTAGCAAAAAGACCGACAAAATAATTTTTAAAAAAAATCCTCTTATCTACAACCATAAGAGACGATGTACATTTAAAAGGAATTCTTCTATAATGCTATTACGACTTTTAATACATACTGAATGATTCTCATTAGAAACATATGCAGAGGACCTTATGACTCATGTAAGACTATTTTATTTCTCTTTCGGTCTATGACTTTGTTGTCTGTGTGCAACTTTGGTGTGTTCTTCGTTCTTAATGGCTGTATAGAAAGTTTTGATGGCACAGGAGCAAAGCTTTCCATCCGTTATTAAAGCTGCATTTTTCTTGATGCTGTAAACATCTTTGTTTGTATAATAGTTTTATTTTCTGTCAGCAATGTATTTGTAATATCTGGTGACTAAATATAAACATAGCAAATAATGCAGGCATTGCACTAGTAAATTCCGCGCTTCCCCTCAAATACCATTGCTGTCACAATGAAACTACTCCCTTCCACCTGTCTAAAATATCTCGCTCTATATCCAATGAATCCACCATTAACCAATGTGTTATAAATGGATAATTTATACCATTTACCATCTCCTATCCCTATGAATATACATCCGATGATCTGACTGCATTAGTTCAGAAGGAATGACTGCGCATAGTATCATCGATCGAGTACATCTATTTGGACATAACTTATGCTATTTTCAGAATTAACTGTAGCGGCAAAAATTAATTAAAATCAAGGAAAGTAGAAAGTATTACAACCCTTCTATTCACGTATATTAATATTCATCAGTATTCAGATCTAAGAGTATTTATTAATAACATTTACTTGTTTACACCCTTACCAAATGATATTAATATTAATCGATCTCGGTTCTACAAAAATAATAGCGCTGTTATTATTCTATTCGTGGGAGAATTAATGGAAATGTCTCTCTAAAGCTTAATTGTTAACCTGTAAATTGGTGTCCTTTCATCTTTGCACGATCCTCATACCTCATTATAATATAAATGTTTTAATACTTTAATTAATAATACCTGAATAGATAAGAGCCACATCTTCTCATCATACAAATCTTTACACCATTCATAAGGTAATATCAGTTCGTAACCCACATTCTTACTCATTACCGACTTTCATTCATTGAAGTGCTTAATCACTTTCAAGATTTATAAAGCGATGCAGAGTGCCCATATTGTATCGGAATGTGTCCATGTGAAATATTTCTGGCTGAAATGACCAGTTGGCCACTTAAGAACATTTACGTTGCTGTTGCTATTGGATTTACAAGGGCTGCTGTGGCCAAATTTTCTCTTCAGTTTATGTAGAGGTAAAATAGACAGCAGATGTTAAGAACGCTCTTGCCCATGCCAACGGATTCAGCACTGCCGGGGTCCTAAGTACCATAAAACACGATCTGCCACCATCCACATTTAAACGACAATTGCTTGCGAAAGTGAGTACATGCTGTGACTTCATTGGGCATCTCCCATCCATCCTGTACGCTAAAAACATTTAATTGCCACGCTAATGGTACTCTTAATTATATGGTCCCTAGGACCCATCTGTGAGTCATTTCCAGTACGTTATACGTTAGTCTTGCTTTTTAACATTCAAAAATAAAATATCTAAACAGAGGGCCGGACTGGATTAGGATGATACTGAAAAAATTCTCGGGGACCTTGGCATCTAGGCCATCAACTAATCAAAATTTTTATTTTCAAATAGTTTATAATATAAGTGGTAGTAGATGTGGGGGCATAGCCTCTTTCTGTACATAGCTATGAGCAAATTGGATTTACTATTCAGGGTATCGATCTCACATTCTGAAGGAACTTCGCCACAAGTTGCCTTGGTATTGCACTACTCTAAATAAAAATCAATTCTCCAATGGCGAGGTGCCTCCACAATATGAGATCGATATACTAATCCGGCAAATATTAATCCATAATGGGTGTATCTGCAGTTGCATTGTATCTTTTGTATTGAAATAAGTTCCTTTCTTTATTACTCTGGTCTACCCTGCCCGAATCCGTCCATACTTACTTACCACTCTTCACTTTAACACCAACATCACCGAGTGCCTCATCGTCATTCAATATATGAGCGGGGTCAACGAGAACCGGATCTCAAGAGAAAAAAATATCTTCGATGATTGCCATTGAGGGATCCGGGACCTTCTTTTTTTTTATTATTATTATTTTTCGTTTCAAATTAGGCACGACTTACACATGAATGTTCTCAGACTATGAATAATCTAGCCATCGTTTGCTAATGATAAATGCTATTACAGTACGCAACAAAAACAGGGACGGAGTCATCATCTGTACACCCTAACTAAGGCATATTAATAAGAGACATTTTCACACAATTCCTGTACTTAAAAACCTAAAAATTTATTTAAAAATGGGCAGTAATCCACTGTAGGAACGTCCCTCAAGGACCAGATCAACAACTTCTGATTTTGCTAAGCGAAAAGAACAAATGTCAAAAAAAAAAAAAGAAAAACTGAACAGTCATTGTGCATAACGTGTACCACTGGATTAGTTAAACTTTCTCGCAAAAATTACAAGACGCAGCAAGGTTTTAATGTGTGAACAATTCCATTTTGGTGACGCATGCGCACAGCAAACAAATTTGTGCTTTGAGGCAGACTTTATTTCATAAGTCCGGCTTGGAAACGTCAATAGACAGAGTTTTAAAGGGGAAAATTTGCATACGACAATTCTCCAGTGTAACTTCAATGTAAACTCCCTCATTTGGAGAGAGAGTGAAGAAGAAAGAGAGAGCGTATATAATCCGTTTACTCCTGTTTTTGTCAAATTTTGTCGTCCGCAAGCATTTCTGTCAGAATATTTCCATCTAAACATGCAAATATCACTGTTGGCTTCTCTCTTGAGACTTCATTAACTTTTTTCAGCTCTCTATTTATTCTATTCCTTTCTTTCCTCTCCGTCTCCTCCTTTTAAATCTTCCATTAATATTTTCGCTCACTTTTCTTTCGTTTGCCTTTCTTCTACACGTGAAAGGAGGTAGCATTTTTTTTTTTTTTTTATTCGTGCTAGAATGCATTAAAGCGGATTTACAAAGTGCAATAAGATTTGAAGGGCCAAACTGTGAGTGATTGAGCGAACGAGTGAGTGAGAGAGTCCAAAATAAAGAGAGTACAGAGGCAAAAAAGGGAGAAAAAATTAAATAATTTATTAATTCAGAAAGAATGTTTGAAATGCGTATGTTTTCGAAAGACAATGTTATTTTATTTATGATATGCCTTGCTATTCTAAGAGGCATTTTTTTAACATTTTTTAATTAATTACAAAATGGGAAACATATACACTACACTTGAAAATCTATGGTCAATTTCGAAGCGTGGTAAAAATTAGAAGTGTAATTCTTCCTTTACCGTAGTAAATTAACATATTAAAAGACAGAAATATCACACCTAAGCCTGATAATTTATTAAATGAGAATATTGAGCTTACACATAAAGAACACTCGTTGTAGCCGCTCCAAGTAAAAGCTTTTCATTTTATTTGTAAACAAACAACAGCTGTGGGCGAGATTGTAACGTCTTGCAAGATATTGGCAGATAAATCACAATTACCATAATGAATTTGTTAGTCATCCGAAAATGCAAGTGAATTTTATTACGTTTATTATTTATTACTCTAATGAGGTTCTTGATGACAAAACCACTAGGAATCCATCAGATAAATCCGCTTTTTCCAAACTATGTACAATTATCCTACTGGTAACCCTATGGTTCTCCTGACATAATTGTACAATACTGCTAATAAATGCTTCAACCTCATATTGTGAAGGCCCTTTACTACGAGTTGCATTAGTATTGCACTACACATTTTAAATAAAAAGCGCTGCCCCAATGGAAAAGTACATTGCTTTACAGGAGAAGAAAAAAAACACTAAACTGAAATGCAAGAGGCACGAAATACAAAGCTAGTGAAAAATAGCAAGGAAAAAAAAAAAAAAAAAGGCAAAAAGCATACTGTGGTCACGTGGGCAATTATAATCTCCAATACCAAAACACCGCGCGAATTTCAGGTAGTCATAGGCAATTTCCATATTAATATACAATATTAATTTCTAAATTACAAAAGCCCTAGGCTTCCTTGCACCATACGACTAATAATGATGATGATGATAATAATAATAATAAAAACAAATCTGAATTTTCTAGACGGTACGTTTTTTTTTTATTACTTATTATAGTCAAATAGGAAATAAAACATAAATCGAGTTACGAAACTCACGCATTAAATCAAATTCCTTTTTTTCATGATCGTTCGAATGATACAGTATATAGTAAATATAATTCAACAGTTATTTAAATAAAATTCACCTGAAATATATAGCATCGATGATTTATATCTGAAGTATTTGCAATTCTAATAAATAAACTCCGGCTATAAAAAAAGAAAATAAAAACACTATCTTCAACTACAATAACAGTCAGTTATGTAGTAAAAATGTAAATAAAAATATAGCTGTTTGGACAAAATTGCGTTCGCGAGCGCACACGGGGTGAGGGGTGGGGATAGGGAAGGAAAAACAAGAAACGCTCAACATTTCGTGCGGCATGTGTTGTTGCCTAGTTGTCCGTTAAAAGTCAGTCACGTCATTATTCGCGAGCGCGTTCTTTTGTTACGATCCGAGCCACACGGAAGCGGCATAACACGCCAAAATGTCTCATGCCTACGCTAGTAGAGAATCAATCTGTACAATAACAACAGATTTTGTTGTTTTACTAGAATTTCTTATTTACTGTCAGTCGCCATGTTGGTCATGCGCATTTTTATGATGTTTGTGTTGTGTTTCTGACTACGATTACAAGATTGTATGTAATTTTTAATCTGCGTAAGGCAATACATAGTTTTTGTCGAAGATAAAATTGAATAAAGAAATGTATGTTATGACACGCGAAGTTCCGTTCTTTTGTATAACTGTCATTAAGTAGACAAGAGAATAGTTATTATTCTGTTCAGCACACGACTGAAACTCTCTTTCTAGCCAAATACTGTATTTCCCATGATTAATATATAAATAATGTATGCAAATAGCATTATTAGAAAAAAATATAAACAGTAGTATGATAAACTATATAAAATTTTTAATTATAAATAGCCGATCTCTACAAATTAGTGTATTATATTAGGCAGGGATGGCCAACATGAGCCGAATGTGGCCCATATCCTCACATGTGCGGCCCGCAGCCATGTAGCCGACATAAGTGTCTCCCGAGTTTAAAACTAGCCGATCAGAAAATGCAGTTTCACATTGACTTTTGAAAATATCCGTTTTTAGGAATATTCGAGATTGCTTTCATGTGATGTTTAATGTACAATCTTCTTCAGTATTTAAAAATATTATTATAACCAGATAATTAAGAATATTATTATTGTTATGCAATAATTGTTCGATTTGGGTATTAAATATAGAAAAATTACACTGTAAATACTATACTGTATTTCGAAAAATGAGTAATTCGTGGTAAGGTTCTTGCGGCTCGTGGCATTAGCAATTATTCTGCTTTGGTCCTTAGCCGAAATAATGCCACCTATTTTGGGAGTGGAAGGATTTTTGTTAAACTAATAAAAGATATTGTTACCATTTTTGTAGCAAAATTATATTTAAATAAAAGTCTTGTATTCTTTATGCTAATGCGAATAATGATA
The DNA here is from genome assembly GCF_048544385.1 of Mastigoproctus giganteus. Lineage (NCBI taxonomy): Eukaryota > Metazoa > Arthropoda > Arachnida > Uropygi > Thelyphonidae > Mastigoproctus > Mastigoproctus giganteus. The sequence continues at coordinate 65,465,783 of NC_143587.1, forward strand.
ATACAGTTTATCTTCCAAAATCAAATATTTTCTAAATGAAAATTTTTTAAAACACCTTTTTTATACAAGTTAGTCGTGTACCAATTGTCAAATTATTTTAACTGAACGAATTTTTTGGTACGTTATTTATACATTTATACAAATGTAAAGATATGTTTCCTTACATATATGTGTCACACGCGCACTCAGAAATTTTCTTTGTGGGGAGGGGGGTTGTGAGGATCAGAGCCGCTGATTTAACCTAGAGACATTCTCAAGTTTTTTTGCTTTTCAATATAATAAAAGGGAGACCAAATGCTTGTTATTGCAATACTTTTCTAAAATAAGCTTGTTTTCGTTTTTATCGATTCTCTTTGTGGGAATGATGCTGGCATTCTCCCCCGAGTGTGCCCCTGATATGCGTATTATCTAATACGGCTACAACAGATCACGGAAAAATATATTTTCCAAATTGAAATATCACCAAATTGTATTTTAATTAAATATCAGAAAGGTCAAATCATCTTCATGTTCCAACAAAATTTATTTTTATGACTTTTGCATTATTCGCCTTTTTCTATCCTTTGTTTTAATTTGGACAACCTGAGGTGTGTCACGTTAAAAATTTTAAAATTAGTACTGCTCTTTAAATAGTGTAATTGTTTCAAGTTAGGTACGGTATATAGTGTTTTAAATCCACCCATTACAAAATTTACGCCATCTATTGTTAATGTAGGTAGACCGAAAATATAACCATAAATTTAAACAAAATTATTCCCAAACCCAAAAATAAAGACCACTTATTAAATTCCATCCACTCTACAAAAAAGTGTCTTACTTCCCTTTTTTATCTTTAGAAAAACTTAAATTTACTTCTTGATATAAAGACATCAGGTTTGGAGAGAACTTTTCAACAAATATTTGTTTCTAGGGAGATGTTTTTAAATTTAAGTGATTTTTATATTTTGCTGGTGACAGTAGTAAATGCATTGCCCTAGCATGCAGTAGGAATTAATGAAGAAAAAGAAGGCGGGGAGGGAAAAAAATTGGCAATTTGCTAAAGAATACTAACACGACGGCCAAAAACAGAAATAATTCTAGGACTGTAGCTGCACAAAGAGTTTTTTTTTTGAGTGGGGAAATCTTCCTTTGCTCTGCAGACATTAATAAAATACAAGTACACCCGCTGCAAACTTCGATGTATTTTAGACCCTTTCCGATTGTCTTAAAGGGAGGGAGGGGGCTTAAAATACCTCGGGTCTGCTCTGTTCAAAACACAACAATAATTTTTTTTAAAAAACAAATCCAATATTACGTAAAACTACGTACAGAGTTGAAACATTTAACTTAAGCTTACCTCACTCTATTTACTCCAGAAATAAAAGCCGTCAGCTTCTGATCACAAAAATACTTGACATACAGCAGTTGTAAAATATCGCGGTAAAAAAACAAAACGGGATATGTATTTATCCCTTCACAGACATATATCTCGTGCTGGAAGATGCACTTGCTCATAAAACATGGAACCGCTTTCACAGCCACCACGTAATATTCTAACGGACAATGTTGAGTTACACATCGTACGATACTGACGGCCGAGCTGCCCTCGTATAGCCCCCACTAGCCAGGCCAGTGTGAGAAGCCTTCTCGGGATACACGTAACAACTTTATAACCCCAAAAGCTCGAAGCTGTAGCCCATGTGTTCGCCAGCCGTCGGTCTCAACTGATAATGTTTCCCTACCGTCCCGTCACTCAGAGCAAAACCACGTGATATCATCCCCGGCACCCGTACGCTCATAACTCCACGTGGTATTAGCGGAACAGCGCCCTGTTTCGAGAGCACATGACAAAAAGTGACGACGCAAAACCGAACGAAGCCCAGCTGATAACCTAACAATATCGACAAGGAATAGAACAAAAAAAAGTAAAATCCAAATATTAGATAAGACACGGTAGGGACGGCTCCCGGTTGGCTGTGAGTTTAGTTTTCTGTCACGTCTGAAAGGGGACTACACTGGGGAGACTGACAGCCGGAGCGTCACCCTTTTACAGAAATAGACAAGAGTCACTCCACTCCAGCCCACCCATTCGCCTCCTGACGCAGCAGAGATTATACACATCCCCCGAAAATATGGTGCATTCGCCCTCTCTTGGTACTCCATTGTCGAATTCAACGCACAACATTACGAATAAAAAAAGTTATCGCAAAAGCATGGATGAATAGCAGCGAAAAATACGAATACATCATAATTAAATTGATGTTAGAACATGCTTTTTTTGTTTGTTTGTTTTTATTTATATCACTTAAGCCATCTTTTGGATTTTTTTTCTCTTTTGGATTGTTTCCGAGAACTGTACTTCCACAAATCAAAAATTGCTAAATATATATATATATATATATATTTTTTTTTTTTTTTTTTTTTTCATGCAGAAAGGAATATCCCCCCTCCTCCTCCTCCCTTTCCCCAACTCAAAGCATCCCTTATTTAAGCTTGGAAAATTTAACATTAAGTTTAAAAAATGTAGTGTTGGAGATTCGGAACTCACCACTTGGCAGAGATTCTCATTTCATAATTCTGCAGTATTATGCTACTTTCTAAGCTGTATTGCTATAGAAACGACTTTAGAGGGGGTTTTTTTTATTATTATTTTTTTCATGCATATTTAGATAAATTGCATGTTGAACTGTCTTCCGAGAATTAAAATCTCAAATCCTACTATATTTCTTAAATTTTATCTCATATAATGATTCCTGTACAGAAATAGGAAGTTTTCAGTGCGATAATAAGTTGCTGTAAACGAGAGAGAGAGAGAGAGAGAGAGAGAGAGAGAGAGAGAGAGAGAGAGAGAGAAAGGTAGTCTTACAACACCAGGAATTATCTGTCCTTTCCCTGTTATTTTTTCCCATTACTTTTCCATGAAAGAATACTGGACCTCTGTGCAGATACCTAGTAATCAGATTTCTACGAATTTTGCTTTTGGTGACTCTGAAAAACTTTTTAACTGATGCCAACAAAATCTTTCAAAAGCCATCTGTATTTACCTTTCTATTTATCTGAAATATCTGAGTACTCGAACTGATCACAGGTGCATTGCTGTACACTTAACTTCAATGACACCCGTAGTTTCAGACTCCTTTCATTTAAAAAAAAAAAAAAAGCATGCACTCCTGCTGTATGTATTCTTTTAAATGGGTAGGAAATTAAGTGGCTTAAAAACCAGAAGTGCATGAGTAATGTCCGCGATAATGAAATCATGTTAATTTCGTAAATTAACATCATTTAAGATCATGGAAACATTGTATCATTAAATCAATTTTTAATGGCTTCACTTCATAATTTTTTTTTTTTTTTGGCGATGTGCCAAAAGCCATTTTTTTATTTCATTTTACGTATCCACTTTTTATCGCTGAATTTAGCCAACCTGGTGATTTATTAAACACTAAAATATAACCTTCCCTAATTTCACTTAATACTAACTACGATTTCAAAAAGCTTTTTGACAATTTTCAAAATATCATTCACCAATTATATTCAAAAATAACGAAATGCTGTTAAATATATATAAGATTCTTTTTATCTAAATAGTAGTAACGGTAAAAAATAGAATTCAGTGACAGTTGAAAAATAGCTCTGTTAAAAATGAATTAATAAAATTAAAAAACTGAAACCTGAATTTCTGTTCCTTTTTTAAAATTTTCAGAACACTTTTACCTTATTATCCTATATTATTTTCCTTATATTACAATTCTTCTAGAGTTCTCTATTTGTAAAGAAATTGTCAATCTCATTTTGGCTTACAAAGTTTGTAAACCAAAATGTAATTGTAAACTAAAATGCGAAAAGTTTGTAAACAAAAAAAAATGTATACTGTACTAAAATGACATTTGTAAACCATAATGCAATTGTAAACCAAAACCATAATAAAAGATATCGTTAACATTTTCTATAGCAAATTATATTTAAATAAAAGGCTTGTATTCTTTAAGCTAATGCGAATAATAATAAATAAGTTTACTTTTTCTAAATTAAATAGTTTTTAAATGAAAATTCCTTCAGACACCTTTTTTTTATACAAGAAATTACAATTGCTTACAAAGTTTAATTGCTTAGTAAGAGCTTTATGTTTATTAAATACCATTAATAATTGATATATTTTATTATTAAAAATAATAATAAAATGGGGAAGTCAGTATTCTTTTTGTGGATATTTAAACTGATCGCTTTTTTTTTGTACAAATATTAGCCAACGAAAATGAATATATAGATGATTATTACATTTTAAAATAATTCATTGCTCGTAATTAATGCTAATTAATGTAGAAATAGTTTACGAATAAGCTTGAAATATTTCTATATTTTCTTAGAGTATAAATATGATTTTTAAAAAAAAAAAAAACATTAATGCGATAATCCATAAAAAAACATGATAGAAATAAGCAAATTCTCCTTTTTTTAATGGGTGCATATAGTGTTTTTCCTCGGAACTGATTACATTACACTTTTACGATTTTAGTTTGGTGGATATTTTTAGTTTACATAGCGATATCATGGAAGAGCAGCTACAGACGCAAATTGCTATAAAAGACACGATCACCTTCCTTTATGCAATCTTCGAGCGTACACCAAATAAAGTTATGGTAAAGCGAACAGTCAGGAAATGAAGGGAAAAAAGTAGTGCCTTAGGTTATCACGAAAGAAAACACTACTTCGTGGATTTGAAATTTTTATCGACGCATGCGTCACTCGTTAACATGCGAAGAAAAATGAAGCCACTAACTCCGAATGGCAACATAAATGGGTAGCACAACTCCATAATAAAGATTGTATTATAGGGTAAGATCGCAGCTGTTAGTTCAAAATGCTTCCCTTGGCTATACATACACGCGTGAGTGAAAACTGGCATTAGCTTTCATACCGGCAATTTTAAAAATTGAAAACAGGGGAGACTTTTCAAAATTAAGATTGGTGTCATTCTTTTGTGACGCTTTGAACTTCATATCCACACCCATTTTTCTTAATGAGTGGATTTCTTTAAAAAAAAAAAAAAAGTAACTGAAGGTTGAACCTGTGGTTGGAGTTTGTAAGAAAACACCACGAAATTGGCTATCAGATGGTCTCATTTTTTTAAAACTCCCGCTGCGGACGACCTCCTTTCTTTCACAGATCGCTAGGGTTTTGCAAACAACCAATACAGATTTAAAAGCAGGCAGCGCGTTACTGTTTCTTGAAATTACATTTTAGAGGCACTATCTTAAAACAATTAAGAATATTAAGATTAAGATCTCTTGACATTCCTGACGATAAAACAGTATTTAATTTATTTGAATAGTTTTGGTACATGCGTCTAACTATTCCAGATTGTAAAACTGAACTATTTTATGCTTTGTCAGGTCTTGATGGTATTTCTCCACTTGTTCCCATCACCTGCGCTCACCTTGTTCTGTATCGCACTTTTACAGATTCTTATTCCACTGGTGTTTTTGCTCCTGCTTGGAAATTTGCTCATATCCAGCCATTTCCTAAAAAAGAGTGACAAATCCCTCCCATCCAATTATCGTCCCATTGCAGTTCTGCTCTTTCCAAAGTAATGAAGAAAATCATTAACCGCCAAGTCCTAAACTATCACCAAGCCTTCCATCTGATCAATGATCGCCAGTATGGATTCTGTCAGTGTCGACCCACTGGTGATTGGCTTGTGTTACCCATCTGTGGATAAATACAATGGAAAAGCTTGGTGAAACTCAAGCAGTTGCTCTTGACAATTTTAACTCTTTTGATTATGTTTGGCATAAAGATCTTCTAAAAAACTTCCATCTTATGGATTGTCGGCTGTTTTTTTTGCAATTAAGTATCTAGTTTTCTCTGTGACCGCTAGCTACGGGTTATGGTAGTGGCTCTCTTGTCTTCTGACTTCTCTACTAATGCTGGTGTTCCCCAAGGTTCAGTTCTTTCTCCCACTCTTTTCGTCTTGTATATTGATGTCCTTCTTACATTATCTGGAAATCTTATCCATAGTTTTGCTGATGACAGCAGATTGCATTCCACCTTCCAGTTTCAGAAACCTTGCCCTGCACGAACAGTTTCAATTTCTCGAATATCCACCACCAATTCCTTAAATGCTGATCTTCAGGTAATTCTCCAATGGGACAAAGGTAACTTAGTTGATTTCGATCCTTCTAAAATTCAGTTCTGTCTTATTTCTCATTAAAAAGAGTCTAGTGGTCCTTTGCTCATCTACGATGACACTTGGATTTCTAGACAAGATCCATATCTCTATTAGGGATTATTCTGACTTCTAATCTCTCTCTCTCTTAGCATAAGCATATTATAAATATTGCTTCCTTTAAATCTAAAAAAAAAAACTGGGTTTTCTCCTCTTTTGCTCTCGGCGTTCCTTTTCTTCTAAGCAACTACTCAATCTGTACCAATCTCAAATCCGCACTACCATGGCATATTATTCCTACATCTGAAGTGATACCCGCCAAACCGCTTTCAGACTTCTAGACTCCATTCAAAAGGGAGCAGTTAGGTTAATTAATGATCCATCTCTTACAAAGTCTCTCCACACTCTGTCCCATAGAAGTTCTGTTTCCACTGCATGCCTTTTCTATAGGTTTTTTTAGTTTAGTTTAGTTTAGTTTTTTTTTGCCACGGGTACTGTTCTTTTGAATTTGCTTTCCCCCTTTCTTTTCCAAACCATCCGAACACGAGCTGCAACCAGTCAACATCCACTTACTGTCCAATGTCAAACTCACAGAATGAACTTTTCTTCTTCCTCAATTTATCCCTTCAACTTTCGTTTTCTGGATGGAAAAATATTAAATTAGATTTTATTTTTATGTTAAATTGTATTGGACTTTAATTCTAATAGGTTCTTTTTTATTATGTTGGAATAGTTTTGCCTGCGCCAGTCAATTGAACAAAATAAATAAGAACTCAAGAAGTAATAACCAAGCAAAATAGACCATCTTTAATATTTATAAAATTGCAGGCAATTCTTGCGGCTTGCAGTTTTCCGAAGTCTTATTATCAAAGAATTTAAAAGTCTACTGAAAAAATTAGTACCCAGACGAATTCGTACTGGAAGGTATAAAGGGCTAATTAGTAAAAATATTAAAATAAAGTTTTTCTAAAATGACGAAAGAGAAACCATTGAAATGTCCGAAGATTTACAATAACGGAGTTGAGAAAAGAAACTTATGATGACTGAGTCTGTTTTTCACTAACTGGGGGAAAAAAAAAGGACAGACAAATGCTTCAGGAGAGTCTTTTGAGTCCAACCAGACATATATTTCTATAAGAAAATTCTCATCATTCCACGCCATAATAGAGAAAACTAAAAAGTTCCATTACACATAATTGGACGAACATTTGATGAATGTTTCGAAGTTGGTGTGTTTGTGCGTACTATAATAGATAAAGAAAACTCAGTGTGCAGAACACCTAAGTACCGGGATGAAAAGGTGGAATTACTTAGACGGAAACAGAAAACCTTTTTCCACTATATCAAATCGATAAACGCGCACTATGCAATCCACTGTGGAGAGAAGTGGAGCAAAAAAAGAAGAACAGTTTTGGCATGCACCAGTAACAGAAAGAAAGACACAGACAAGGAAACGATGGAAGTATTTTCGATACACTGGCGATAGATAGCAATTAACCCGCCCAATGAAGATAAGAGAAATAAAAAACAAAACAGAAAGGGATAAAGCGTTCAGTGGAGACTGCCAAAAAGAAAGAAGCAGTGAAGGATAAAGGCCCCGGCAAAAAATATGGGAGGGAAGGAAAGTTCTAGTGTGGGGAGTTGAGGAAACAGTTATAAATGACACATCGGGAATAGGGTCGGAATGCAATCATAGGACCATGAATCAATACTGAATCTAGATTTCGTAGAAATTTCCAGTCGAGGATGGTCACTGGAAAACGAATGTTAGGCTTTAAAAGAGAGATATGTAATTCAAGATGATTAAAATAATTTACGATTTTAAAAATTTATTATGAAAAATCTAACCAAGATAACGAAAGCAGTAATAAAGAAAAATCAAAAGTTTTTTTTTTGTATTGAAGTTCAATACGTGTTCCTCTTGTGGCTCCGCACGCAGCAGAGCATTCTGTTTCTTGCCCCGTACATTTTTAGCATGCTGAACCGTAAGGTGAGGGTGTAATTTAAGCTACTTTATTTTCCCCCTATTATACACAGCCTAAGCCAACAGCTCCCCTTAAGCATCAAGGCCCACAAACTAATTGACTGCACTAGTGATAAGAAAAATTTTCCAGGAGCTAAGGGTTCTGTTTTTTTTTTTTCTTTCTTTTATTTCAATGTATATACAGGGTAAGATCTCATGAGAGTATTGATTACACAATATTAGAAAACAAAACATTATGCAAAATAATAAGATATATACATATAGAGTTAAAATGTTTAGTTACCATAGATATCAAATTTACTTCATTTGAATTTTCAGTGATAAAAACTCTTAATTAGCCCACAATGCTACTCTTACCAATTGAAATCCATCGTATTCTATTCTCAGAATTTCTTCCACTCAGTATCTATTATTCTTTTTTTTTTCGGAATGTACTTTTAGTATTACAAATTCTCATTAACTTTCATATCTCGAAACTTTCAAATGCTCTCTGATCTTTTTTAGCCGTTTACAATTATTCCTTTATCTCTTTAAATTTCTTTTAGTTCTACATGTCTCTGGCTCATTTCTGCTCGTATTACTTCATTTACTGTATATACATTTCAATGTTAATTTTAATTTCAATTTTAATGTTATACTTAGATTTGATCAGTTCTGAAAATCCCTGATCTCAGGTCTTACAGTTAGTTCCTTCCTGGATCCCATCAGCTATTCTGTGACTCACTCTCCAGCTAAAACTAAGCCTTTTCCTTTTCTCTTCATGACAAAATTTCACAAAAATAACAAACGCAATAATAAAGAAAATCAAAGTTTTTTTTATGTATTCAAGTTCAATACGTGTTCCTCTTGCAGCTCCGCACGCAGCAGAGCATTCTGTTTCTTGCCATACATTTTTAGCTTAACATTCTGAACCGTAATTACTTCTCTCTCTTCCAGCCACAATATGTATATACTTCATTACCAGCTAGCATCCTCACATCACTACATCAATCCTGAAGCACACCGATTTCCGATCACCTTTCATCTCTTTTCGCTTGCACTTCTCGATTTCCCCGAAAAAAACTTTATATTTTCTCTTCCAATTTCGTATCTGTGCCTCACCAATTATAATTTAACCCAATCACACTGTTATTTCTTCCAACTCCCATACCATTGCAATTTTGATATAAACGTAACTTTTTGTTCTCTTTCGCCTGATTTCCTACATCCCTCCCGCTGACAGCGTCTTTGAAACCTCTAAATTGCAATGCCCTAACCAAACCACCTTAAGTAGTGGCTTTCTAAAGTAGCAAGGTATGTTACACATTAAGATGTCTGGCTGCCTAACATCCTTAAGTGCTTTTTAAAGTTGTCCTTTCTTCCTACCCTTAGTCTTATTCTTCCCACTTTTAAGATTTTAAACTTTTCCCCGTCTCACTTTTCTACGCCTGCCCATTCCGTTGTTCTCTTATTTAATAAATACAATACAACCAGTCTTTCCTTTATTTTTATAAATATACATATTTTCACTACAAGAAATATTTAAGACTATGTCTTACAGAACCTTTCCAACAGCTTAACGTATCCTGTCGTTAAAATTATCCGAAGTTGTCGACGCTGGAAGAACAGATCGTTTTTTATCGAAGATAAAAATCGGGAAGGGTGGTTAGGTGATGCGAAATAACGGTCAAAGAATGAATGCTTAACGCCCTATAGAATAAACGAATGTTGTAATTTCGTTGTGAAAGTGTGGCTGCGCACCATCGTGCTGAAACAAAGTATCAGCCACAGTTCCAAAATATCGTGGTATATGATATTGATTGTTGGTTTGGTAAAGAAGAATGGGTCTTACACTTGCTTGATCGTGAAATACGATAACCCTAGAGCTATCTTGACATGATTTGCTGTTTAGATTGCAGAAATATCTCTTCCCAGCTCTGATCTACATTATGAAAAAGTTTCCTTTCGATCACCCAGTAAATGGCGCTAAGTAATGTAAAAAAATAAGAAACTTTTTCTCAAGTTATGCATTTTCAGTTCAAGACTTCCAAATAATCTAAGTTTCACTGAAATCTGATGAGAAATATAGGAGGAAATCATAGGGCGAAAAGAAAAAAATAAATAAAAATTAGGAGTAATATGTGACAGAGATATCGTTGATAGTACTTACCTATTAATTGGACTTGAGGTGATGAGCAAATATTCTGTTAAAATCCAAAGATCTATAAAGGAGGAGGAAAAAAAACGTGGTTAACATATAAAAATCCGTGCGATGTTTATCTACTCTAGTGAGATTTTAATGAGGATTTTTTTATGAGAAAAAAAGCTATTTTCTTCTTAAAATTAGGAAGTGTGAAAAAAAGTTGAGTGTGTTCGTTTCCTTTAAAAATGCGTACAACTACCACCGTAAAAATAATGGCACTTTACAGTTTAACAGTATGGATGAAGTAATTATTACTGTATCGATTAGTTTTGAATGTAATTCGCATGAAAAAGAAAATAACTGAGCGTACTTTTAAATCATGAAAATAGATTTGATAATAGAAGAACTCAGTTACCACTATCAAGTTTATTAATATAATACAGGAGAACTCCTACATTTCAATTTCACTTTCTCCTTTACTATTAAACAAGAGGCGCCTAAATAAATTTATATTTTGCAACCAGTAAATTTTATATTATGTTAAAATTTAAAAAAAACTGAAGTTAAATTTCAGTTCTCAGTAACTTTTATAAAAATACTTGAATAATTTTAGCCGAAATTATGATTTTATGAATTTGTATGGAAGGGGATAAAGAATCACGTGAACAGTAGTCAAATTACATTGTATTTGAATTTATTTATTTGTAATTTTCCGGAAATACTGTACATATGGCGAGAGCTTATTCCAAAGAACAGAATAAAAAATAACAGAGAGGAATAGTTGATTCAGTAAGTTGGGAGTTTAATCTTAAATGAGTTGATTCAGTAAGTTGGGAGTTTAATTTTAAATGAGTTGTTTCACGTGTTCCAACTGGTTTGGAAGAGAAAAGTACAATTAGAGATGCCCATTCAGAAGAATGCCGTGGAAATATCTGTAGAAAAGGCATGCAGGAGAACCTAAAAGTCTATGTGATAAGAAGTGGAGGGAGTTTACAAGAGGAGTCATTGTTAACTCCTTTGGACAGAGTATCTAGCTTCTTTAAATTAATAATTCAGCAAAAGTGCATTTACAAAAAAAAGGGTGACAAATATGGCTCTAATGTACAAATACCCAAATGAAAAATATTAACAATTGGAATTACAGTATAATGTGACAACAAAAGAAGCGTTAAATATACACTGAGTGATCAATGAATTATGACCAGCTACCTAATACTTCGTAGGTCCTCCTTTTTTGCCCTCAGTACAGCAGTTATCCGACGTGGCACTGATTCAACAAGATGTCAGAAGGTTTGGGAGTATGACCAACCAAGCTGTGTGTAATGCGGTCAGCAGTGCAGGTATGGAGGTGATTGGTGTATCCATACGCCTGATATAACAATAATAAATTTTCTGTTTATACTCCGGGACGATCAAATGGTCAGAGGAGTTCACAAGATAGACAGAATCAAGAAACAGCACCATATATCCAAGGTGGTAGATGACTTTCATCAACCGGTGAAATACCACCACTTTGCTTATTGGAGGCTTGAAGTGGTGAAACCCATGTTTAGTCTCTAGAGCAAAGTTTCTGGCATCCCCCTCCCCCCCCATACTTCTCCTTCAACCCATGCACGGTACTAAGTACTATAGGTTTTGATACCTTTCGTGTTTGGGGTTTTCATAAAAAAAAAAAAAAAAATATTCAACAGTCACGGGCTTGAACCCCGGTCACTCAAGGCACGTGTACTTATGCACCCGCGCGCCTGACCACTAGGCTACGGCGGCCTACTGCCTCTCCATAGTGTCCCACAAGTGCTCTAGGTTTGATATCGGTGGAGTTCGGAGGCCAATCGATATGCTGGAAGTCGGAACTGTGTTCCTCAAACCATTCCTGCACAACAAGTGCCCGATGGCTCGGCGCATTATCATCTTGGAAGACACCATCGCCGTTCTGAAAAAGGTTTAACATAGCGGGGTGTACGCAGTCAACAAGCAGTTGACGATGGCGGAGACCACTGATACGTTGTTCCACATGCACCAGGGGTCCAAGTTCCTGCCAGTGAAACATGCCTCACACCATACAACCACCTCCACCGGCCTGCACCTTTGGTACCATGCATGATGGATCAAGAGCCTCGTGTTGTTGACGCCAAATCCGTACGCGACTATCCACGGTGTGGAGTAAATAACGTGACTCATCCGACCAGCACACCTTCTTCCAGTCTTCTAACGTCCAACTTGCAGGCTCTTTGCACCAGGCGAGTCTTTTACGCCGATGTTAGGAGAGGATGCCGTAGGGTTCGTCTGCTGGTATAGCCCATACGTGCGAAGCATGGTCATGCCAGATATTGTTCCGGGTTGGCCCATGTTGTGTTGGGTAGTCAGCTCTTGAACAGTGCTGCGCCTGTTCGCCTGTATGAGTCGTTGGACCTGGCACTCCCCTCTAACTTCAACCTTTCGCTGATCTTTGCAGTTTTGCCGAGTTTTGTCGGGTTGTTGTTTGACCATTTTTACGCTAGTCCTGGTAGACTTTAACTACGGCGGCTCTCGAACACCCCACCAGTTCAGCCGTTTGGGAAATCGAGGCACCAGCTCGTCGAGCTCTCACAATCTGTCCTTTATCAAAGTCCGATAAATCCTTCCTTTTACCCATCACGCTCGGAATTGTACTACCTACCGAACCACTGACACCTTATCTATGCTACGTAGGTCGACTAACTCCGCAGTCTCGTATCTCATGTGGTCAACAGGTCGCATTCAGTTTTCATAGGGGTGGTCATAATTCAGTGACCACTCAGTGTATTTTCAGTTCATCCAACGTGTGCAAGCCTTAAAGAGCAAACTTTTCCGACTAAATTCGAGCATCATCTCGTTAATATGGTGTTTTACCCAAAAAATGTCTACCAGTTGACAGTATTTTAGTGGCGTTGCCAGGGAGTTCAAAGTGTACCCTAAAATGTGCATTTTTTTAATACATTAGAAATCTACTGCAAAAAATCTTTAAGCAGTACAATATTTCTTTAATTTTAATGATTTGTTAATTAAACCATTTTAAATAAAAAGTTATTGAAACCTCCAGTTAGAAATCCTATATTGCTGCTGCAGTATTTATCCTCATCATTAAACCAAACTTAGTTATTATACGGTTTTAGGCGCATCAGCAACTTAGTTCATATTGTGCTGTACATACTGTCCTGAAAACTGCGCGTGTTCTGTGATTGATTTGCTGTTTGCTGGACGAAAACTTTAATTTCCGGAAGAAAAACCACGCTATCATGGCCTGAGACTGACTAACTCAGCCACTTTGTGAAAAAGGCCCTTAAAAATTTTTCGCATTATTGAAGGGATTCGAACTCAGGTCTTTTCCACCCAGTGAGTTCCACACCGTATGAGAAGGATGGCGATTCTACCAACTGTTTTACTCAGGAGAGCAGCAAACTTAGATAAGGGTTATCAAATGAACTCATTATTTCGTGTATAAAGCGTTCGGTATAGTCCACCATCTTTTTCAAATTTGTCCTCCTTCGTGTTTTACTATCTTTATCGTGGGGGTCATCAATCAGTTTTATTATAATTGATTGTCTAGGGTTAGTAGATAAAGAATAATCTTTTTCACTGTATTCTCTGAGGTCCCGCAAGGTTCGCCTCTCGGTCCATTTTTCACAGTATATAAAAGATATCTCGTCCGGCTCTAGCCAGACGAGACATTTGCCAATATTTAAACTTTACATACACGATTTCTAGGATAAAAGGAATGCCAATAAGCATTACTAGCTATTCTTTTGCTGTTTTAACTCTTATTTCTGTTTTTTACATCGTTTTTTTCACCTGTGCGACTACATTGAGTTATATAAGCATATTGCTTTCACGCCCTGAAATATGAGAAGGCATTTTTATGGTATTTTATTTCTATATAGCTTCACCAGTTATAATATCGACGAGCCCTGGTTTTTGGCATTAATATCTTTTCCATTTCTTACCATAAATCTCGACATCGAATACATTTTGTATTCTGCTACTTCGTTCAAGGTCCATCGAAACCAGTCCAATTTATCCTTATATAAAAGAAATCAATCAATCTCTACAATATCGACTTTTCACTCAATCGTGCAATATTTAAGAAATAGCTATGTTCTTTACTATTTTAAGACTTTTATTTGATTACATTTCAGTCCTCTACCTGCAGAGGAGGTAGGAGTTTGAAATGCCCACCTTCACTAACGCTTAGATCCCTAGCCAATCTCATGTATTTATTGAGGATCATCCTAATCTTGACTTTAACACATTACTTCCCGAAGGAATTTGCGAAAATATTCTTTCAATCATCTGCTCTTGAAATACAAACTTCGGAAAAAACAATTGTTATTGTAGTAGTAGGGTTTTAGTAGCATCAGCGACTAAGGCCATGTCGTTCCGTGTATGTAGTCTGTAAATTGCGTGTTCCGAGATCGATTTTCTGTTTGCCGGATGAAAAACCATGCTGCCCAATTGTCTGAGACCGACTAACTCAGACACGTTGTGGAAAAGCCCATAAAAATTCCGTTCGTCATCAACTGGACTCGAACTCAGGTCTTTTCCACCCGATATGGGGGAGGACGGCCTTACCAACTGTACTACACACAAGGAGCATCGAGCTTCACAAGATCTAAGCCAGTCATCGTTCGCTTCTAAAATGAACTTTTTAAGCAAAGAAAACTGACTATTTTTATACATTCCATTTTTACACATTCTATCTTGATATTGTGATACTTCCTTCAAACTCGGTGTATTTTTTAAAAGCAACCATTCGTAAATTTGAATTTATTGACTAGTTCGACCGATTTTTTCTAGTTATTCACAGTTCTGTGCATATCAAATATTTATCTTTAAACGATGTAATTTCTTCCCCCTGAATTTGTGATTAGCTCAAATCCTGAAAGCACTTTTAAGTGAGCAAATAATTTTTTTTTTCCACTGGTTAATTTAGAATTCGATCTTCCGATGCACGTAACTTGTTATCTCCAATTATACAATTTTCAGAACATTCGAGTTTTAGTTTTTGCACATTAAATATAGCAAGAAAGCTAGGCATAACAAGTGGGCTTTTTTTAATGGCGATTTTACATATATAATTTTTTTTTTTTAAAACATAACTTTGAACGTGTCAAATAACTTATTATATGTTACTTCTTCTAAAGAAAAAAATTCTCAAAATTACAAGTTCGGCAAAATAGAAATGAAAATATCCTTCAGCAAAATCAAGTGAGATTGCAATGCAGATTGTTTTACCACCATCGATGGAATTCATCCTTTTAACCCACAGGAGAGTGCTCTACAAGATGGCGGACTCAAAATCTGCACCATTAAGTCTGCTTATAGATAAAAGAGAAGGAGAGGAAATATATGTCCGGCTGTCATCTATATTTTATTAGAATCAGCTCTTGGTCCTAGCTGGTATCGCAGAGGTTATCAACACCGTTCTCCCATACCGGGTGGAAAAGACCTGAGTTCGAATCCTGTCAATGATGCGAGGAATTTTTATGGATCTTTTTCACAACATGGTTGAGTTAGTCCGTCTCAGGCGAGGGTATCGTGGTTTTTTCTCCCCGGAAACTTGAGTTTTTCATCCAGCACACAGCAAATCGACCACAGAAAAAACACACAATTTACAGACATAAATATATCCGGCACACTTTTTGGCTTAAGTTGCTGATGCGCTAAAAATCAATAACATAACCACAGCCGATGGAAATATCTATAAAAAAGCACGTAGTAAAAAGTGAATGTCTACATTACAGACAGTGGAGAGAGTTTCTAAGAGAAGAGTCGTTAATTAATCTGGCTTGACCTCTTTTGATTAGTCTAGAAACTTGAAAAAGATATCGGGAGCACCATCCCTAATTTGGGAATAATGTTCCATTGTAGGACTGATTTGGGATTTACACAGAGTTAACAGACTATCAATTAAACCGCCCGGATTTAAAAATTGTTGCAATACCATTATATTTTGTTAGTTTCACGTGTAAAGACTTTTATTGATCAATTTTTAGGGTGAGAGAAATTCAAAGTTCAACAAAATATCAATGAATGAAGACTTCTGATTTATTTTGTTGTAGCACTGACGAACTATTCCTCAAATATATTATTCTAATTATTTTATGATATATTAAAGCATACTTTCTCTTTCGGTGATCAGGAAATTATGAACCTAATACCGTGTTGGACCACCGTTCTCACTAACAACAGCCTAGGCATTGCAACTAGATGTCTGAAGACTTCTGTAGAGATCTGCAACCATGCTACGTGCAAGGTTTTCCACAGTGTCGGAATAGACTACGGTTATGTGTTCATACGCTTATCTTCTCGTTCCAAAACATTCCACAGGTGTTCAATTGGATTGAGGTCAGGCGAATCTGGACCAATCAGGGTGGGTGATATCTTCACTGTGTTCATCTAAACAATCCTGCACAATGCGGGCCGATGGCATGGCGCATTATCGTCTTGGAAGATGCCTTTTCTGTTTGGGGAAACAATGCAACATGGCAGGATGCACATGATCTCCTAAGAGCTGGTAGACTTACCAGTGAAAGGTTGGTCCATACACACCAAGGGGTCTAGTTCTTGCCAGCAAAATATGCCCCATATTAAGCAACTACCGCCACATGCCTGGATAGTGCGCACCATGAACGATGGGTCCATGGACTCGTGTTGCTTGCATCACACACAAAGGCCTCCGTCGGCGTGTTGCATCAGGTATTTGGACTCATCCTCCCAGCACGCTCGTTTCCAGTCCTCCAGTGTCAAACCGGCATGTTGGTGACATCACAGCATTCGCCGTCGACGATGATCAGCCTCGAGGAGAGAATGTCTCTTGGGTCGTCTGCTGTGGAACCCCATACTTCTGAGTAAGCAGCGGATCGTTATTTGGGATATTGTTCTTGCATTCCCCATATTGTACAAGACGTGACATTTCCGATATGGAAGCACCAGACGCACGAGCTCCCACGATCGCGCCCTTTTGAAACTCCGTGATATCTTTACGACGACCCCTAGCTGCTACTTTATCCCTTTGACTTGGACGACCAGATGCAAATTACCAGTACTCTCGTGTACGAAGTTGTTCTGCTTTTCATACGGCGAGCAATGCGGCCTAGTACATTAAGGATGGGATGTTCCGAATTCAGTGATTACTGAGCGTATTTCTGTTTCATTTTTAGAGCACAGGTTAACTAAACATGGCGATATTCTCAATGTTCCAGTTTTAGGCTTTAAAATTCATTTTATCCCGGTTATAGACATCGTAAAGGTTATCATAAAAATAAATATTCACAGGCGGGATGAAAAATCCAGAATATTTCACTGAAAAAAACCCTACTCCTTCCACCTGAGATCGGCTTAACTGCACCTCCAGTGAAAAGGCCTTCAAGAATCTCCTCGTCTCCGACTTGGATTTGAATCTAGACTTCTTTGAACGAGTGCCAGTGGCCAATCACAGAGGACGAGTTGGATGACCAGTTGTACATTGGATTTTATGATTAATCGAAAACTTTGCAATGTTGCAGAGATAAACAAGAGTTTCGTGTATTATTTCTCGACAAAAAAATTAACCAATACGTTTGCATCAGAGTTGGAAATAATATCTCGAGTAACGTCAACACTACTCCGTAAATCATAAAAACCAGTATTTTACTTGAGTAGCGAGGGGAGTGGGGGAGGCGAGAAAGAAAGAGAGAGCGAGGTCTGTCCTTTTCTGACTGCATCCGAAGAAAGAATCATTTTCCCTTAAAGAACAAATAACCGGCCCTCTTTCTTCATTGTAAAGAAGCAATAGCTATAGCCATCAAGTGGAGCCAATACGGGCTGCTATAATGCAGCTGTTGTTATTACTGGTACAACTGCCGGTCATTGTTGACTTCCACAATCGCGCGCCCACGCACTCCCGCACATACGACAGGCGTCCGTAAGAATAAGAAGAATGGATCTTCGATCCAAGACTCACTTTATTTCTGTCACAATAACTCTCTACATCTCTCACTTATTGTTGTCCCACCTTCTGTATTTCTTACCATAGTGATTGTTTCTTCACAGGTTTGGCAAAGGGTCAGAAGTGTCGCCAAGAAACGACGCCCCGATACGCGAAACGGAATGGATTAACCTTTGACCCGCGGTTTCTTCTTTTTCTTTTATTAATCGGCGCAATCGTTTTCGTTAATTTCCGAACAAGGTCTATTGTGACCGAACACACTTATATCAAAGAAGTGGTCTGCTGAACACAACAAAAACCATTGTGGGTGGAGGGGTGGGGCCGATGAGGTTAAAAAGCGATCAATGAAACTCAGTGTTAACTAATTTTAAAGCTAGATCTGGAAATCGGTCGTTGTTAAATAAAACAGAGGGCGCTACGATTTGCCAGGAGAATTTTTGCTATTGTAAGCGTGGATAAATTAAAACCATTTTCCATTATCTTTGAAGCGAATTAGATGTCTAATTGTTTTTCCTCATGTAAATTGAGTAACTTTCCGTTGAACACTGCATCTAGAATACTAAATACTGCTTCGTGAGCAGGAAGTTTCCAAAAGTATCTTAATAATGATAAAATAAATCATATTCTACGATAAAACAAAATACTTAGTGAGTTGAACATTAAGAATAATTTGCTCTTTCCTTTATTTCTCATTCGTACGGTGTTAAAAATTCTATTTAAATGGCAGAAAGGAAATAAAGAACCAACAATTACTCAATTAATACATTTTCAAAGTTTTTTTTTTTTTTTGGGATTACTGTACTCGTGACGTCAGTGTTGCTGTGGAAACCAAACTACTGGTAATGTGTGAAAAAAAATATATATATATATTATTTATAAATGAAGAATACGTGGTTTAGAGTAAGCTAATGTTGATACATCGATGCTCCAATAATTAATTTAAAGTTACTTTATTCGTAATGCTTGAAAACTTGTTTTATGTACATTAAAAATATACTCGCTCGTGGTACACATAAATGTTAGTGTGGTGGAAGCTTTTTGCAGTTTATTTCTGTTAAAATGTCGCCATTAAAATGAAATTTATCGCATACTTAGGATATTTTACTTAATAATGCATACGGCTTATTCGGAGGGTGCTTTAGGACGTTTTATTAACCAGAACGGGCTTTGGAACAAGCAGTGACAAGTTTGGTTTTGTTATCTAACATCATTGGCTGTTGTATTAATAAAGTTGAACGAACCACAAGAATTCACAGATCCTTTTACGGATGACGATACCCAGAGGATAACGTTTTGGGGTTGTAAGGAAGCCAGCGCCTGCCAATTTTTCTGCACCCTCGATTTTTCTGAGTTTGCTGATCTCAGTGCAAAATGGCAAGATTTCTTCTTGCTTACGGCCATAATGGCGTATTTACGTGAGCAGATTTTCTTTCAAGGAGTGTTAAAGCTCCTAAAATACCGTATTTATTGTGTCCCAACGGAAGCTTTTTGAGATCTTTTATTTGCAGTGGTGGGTTTGTTTTTATTGTGGTAGTTGTGTTTAGTAGAAGAGATTGGTAAAAATTAAGTAATCATGGCCTTTAAATATCCTAAATAGGGTTTTTCTATTATAGAAATTTGACGCTTTATTAGGCCTAACTGAATAAAACTATACAGTTCCGCTAGATGGCAGCAAATTAACTTTGTATGTCCTTTGAAATAACCGAAATATAAAATAACACTGTAGGTTTACTTTAGATACTTCTAAGGCTGGATACGAAATAGGAGGATAAAGTTTGGCTATTCATTTTCTTTGTTTTAAGTCTGTTCCATGAATAAACATGTGACAGGTTATCAATTCCCGGATTGACCAGGAATCTAGCGGATTTGGTTTTTCCCGACACTCGGATTAGACTGTCTGTGAGACATATCTTTAGGATAAATATGTAGAATCTGAAACAAAGGAAAGAAATAAATATGGCGTGTACACAAAACTCACGAGAGTTACTTACGGTGCACAATGTGCTGCCTTTTGAACGAGGATATAACATTTTATTAATGCCTCTTTGGTTCGATCTTTCATATGATGGGGAGTGGAATGAAACTACTGGAGAATTTTAACTTGCACCCACAGGGATATAATTATTTCTGTAATATTTTAATTTTAATGATTTTAATATTTATAACTGATTTAAGAAAGGAACAAATATTTTATTCAGTTAGCGTACATTACGTATATATACGTACATTGCTTACATAAGTATTGGTTAGGTGTAACTCAGAGATGTCAATATCAGAAATGCTCTTGGGTCTTATTGGAGGTCTCGAGGGCCTAACTGGAGTGCACCCAGAACTTATCATGACATTAGTGAGAGAAATATGCTAAATATTATCAGGTTTATTATGTACATCCCTTACACGATCTGCTGACTGGTCACCATTAAGTTTAACACTACGATTCTGAAAAAGTTGAGTGTGTTGGTAGCGCAACTCGAAAACTTCAGTTTGATACTCCATGGTATAGATGAACCAACCCTGGATAGCTGACTTCCTGAAAATAAATAAATGCGCGTTTTGTAAAAGACTTTCTTCTATCAATACGCCGATGGAGTCGATCGACTTATCCTCATTAAATATGAAAGCAGAAGAACATTCCTGGAATTGGTTCACTGAGGAACAAAGTATCTTCACATCGGTTTCTTAATAGTTGTAGATGGTAGTTTGTTGTAACCGTAGTCTGCAAGGTAGAAGCTGTTTCTAAATTCTAGCAATATTGCGAGACATTAGCACAATGTAGGGGTATACTTAAAGCATTCTTCATGAGGTACTTTGATAGTTGCCTTGCACTTTGTTGTTTCTGTGAGACAAGAAGAGAAAGAGAGAATGCAAAAACCCTCAGGTAACAATGAACTCAAGTTATCCATTCTAGCATTAATTCCACGTTCATCGTAGATATATTGATCCGTGAAGGGACCAACCAGGCAACGATATTTTTTACAAGTCACGCACTTTTCTAAATCTCCAATTTTCAGGTCTGCTCTTTTTAAGGATCAACGGTGGGCTGCGCCTACAAACCAGTCAAAATATTTCTATCCAACAGCGCACTAAATATATATATTTGTTTCTATATTTATCGATGTCTGACTATATATAGATGGCTCGCTGTAATATTACGAGTGAGAAATTTGTCTTCCTGTTGTTGCCATGGGTACGTCTACGATAATATCGTGGTGTTAAAAGGAGGAGAAAAGGTGCAAATATTGCAGAAGTTATAGTTTCCTTTGAAGTCCTGAATAGTGGCTTTTCCACGCAATTTTCCCCTCTGTCCCTCCCAGTCTAGTACGTAGACTGAAAATGAAAAGAAACGCGAGTTTATTCCTCGAGTGGATGAGCAGGCAGCCTTTAAAGATAATTTTCTGTATTTTATCTCAATCAAGTGGTTTGAATGATGGCATTCTCACAGTAACCATGACGATATGATCAGTGAGTCACGTTCTGGGTTTGACCCGATGTTGAAATAAATGGAGTTGTCTTGAATTATAAGCTTCCCCTGGTAAAATTTCTAAACGTTTTATTTGTTGAAAATGGGTTGCGATGTTATTTAATGGCCAATATTTATACGCGCAGAAAATAAAAAAATAAATTAAAAAAAAACGCAAAATATCATCGACTATATTTATATGGGAACCACATTAGAATTAGAACTGGAATTGGAACTACAGTACTAGTACATTGGAATTGGAACTACTCATCGGAACTACATTACTTTATACTGAGATATATATGTTTTTTGTTTTTTTTTTGTGCGTGATTCTTTCTGTATATTGCATATATTATCATCCTGTTAACATGTCAGCTTATTGTAATTGAATATCACCTATTGTGTGTTGTATTAATAAATATAAATTCATGTTACACATGGCCAAAATAAGGGGCATTTTTGAATCTTGCTAAGGCATTTTCAAGCGTAGATTAGTCAGTTAAGGTGTCGACCTTTTTTTTCTCTGAGTTCGTCCAAAGTTTTTCATCCCATAAACAAAAACAAACAGCTTTAAAACGTGGCAATTTACAGACACGAAATAAAGAAGCTTCCATTGCTATTGCGTGTTTAAAAGTACGCTGATATTTAGGACAGAAGGTTTAATGGACTTTTAGCAGTGAGAGTCATCAATAAATGATGCTTACCAGTAAACGCGTAAATATCCGAATTTCTCGTTTCCGTTGTGACTGCTCTTTTTCCCCATCCTAAACTTTCCTTCCGTCAGCTGGAAATTTCACCTTACTAATATTTTACTAAGAAAACCCAGATGCCATTCCCCGTCTAATTTTCTTGTCTCACACAACCCAATATACAAACCCCACACACACCAGCGCGCAGTGCACTCTCGTGCTGTTTCTCGCTTTCCAGGAAGACTTGATGATAGACTGTACATATTTGATGAGGAGAAACAACTGGGCATCCAACCGTTCGCTGTCATCTCCAAGAGTCGTATTTCCGTGAGCAGGGGTCTAGGAGCAGCTGTTTCTCTGGTGATGCCGACATCTAGTGCTCCA
This sequence comes from Mastigoproctus giganteus, assembly GCF_048544385.1. NCBI lineage: Eukaryota > Metazoa > Arthropoda > Arachnida > Uropygi > Thelyphonidae > Mastigoproctus > Mastigoproctus giganteus. Next base: position 65,488,512 of record NC_143587.1, read on the forward strand.
AGTGTGGCGTTCATGCATTGTAAATCGGAGTAAAATGTAAAGTAACGGTACCTTTCGGCTGTTCATAGCAGACCCGTGTCTTTTACTTTAGCAACACTCATCGATGTGGTGAGAAGCGAAGCCAGCATTGAAAAATACAGAAGCTTTGGAGAAACTGTTTCAATCAGGCTTTTATGTCAACTGTATATCTTCAGAGTCCCGTGTAGTATTAAAGCTTTTCTCTAAGGAGAGATTCACCTTTCTCCTCCCTTCTTTGCTTTGAAGAAAGTCGCTATTCTTTGTAGTGCTATTCATTTCTAAGGCACTTCGATGGTTGTTATAAGCGTGTAAGGACTCGCAATCAGACCCTATACGAGCTATCTCTTAACTCGCTGAGTAGTTACTTTATTTTCCTTTCTTGCAGATGGATAGATCAACCATAGCACACCTTCAGTTTACGGATAACTTTATTATTATACAAGGATAGAATCAGTTTCATATACAGACTTAAAACTGGACGTTATTATACAGGTTAGAGGGATAACCTTAGTTTCGTACATAACTGTTTGCTGTACTTGTTTAACCGGATAAGAGCAAAGAAATATAAAGATAATAAACACATAAAGAAACCTTAACATGCCGTGACCTTGCAACCTATTTAGCTAAAGGTAAACCGCGAATGTTTGCACACGCAAAGTACAGACTAAACTGTCTAAAGGGGCAAGGACCGTCTACAAACAGGAAGACAAAACAAAAATTTAAAAAAAAAAATGTAAATTCTTCCTCTGATTAAATGGTATAAGTTGCAACTGTCAAAGAGCTTCCGGTGGATAAACAAAAACTTGGCATCGGCCCACAAAATACTCACGTGATACTGGCTAACCATTTAAAACCGTGCGTACTAGATAACAAGCTATTCACCAGCGGAAACGACTTCAGGTCATAACAAAACCGACTAGAGAAATTTATTTCACCGAAGCCAACATCAGTAGAAATATAATAAGTCATAAAACTTTATATACCTAAAATACATGCGCATTTTGTTCATGGAAAATTAGTCCTGGAAATGCAGTCCTTGCTGATTACAGTAATTTCATGGTTTTTTTTTTATCTACCCAAGAGTGAAAGAATTGTTGATTACTCTCTTTTCTTGTCTAGGTGGTGCTGATGATTTTACTAAAATGCAGCCACCCTGATGGGAAAGGTCATCTGTGCTGATGGAAGGATTGATACCTAGTCTCAAACACTTCAAGTAATTGTCCATTATTGTAAGTACATTGGTGTCATCGGCGTAAAAGTAAATCTTGCCTATTTACTATGAAGAGAAGGGGGAGCTGTAGTAAACGGGGTCTCTAAAAGTACCCCACCTTGAGGAACTCCACCCAGTGATATGATTTGGTGGCACGGTTGTAACCTATCTCGATAGTTCTCTCTTTATGTAAGGCTAGCAGGAACCGAAGAATCCTTCCTTGGATGCAGAAGTAGTTTTCTAACATAGATTAGCGTTGAGGAATGAATAGCATTGAATTCAGATTTTAAATCGATATAAATAATTGCCAATTTTTCGTTATAATCGATCGCACTTTGCTACTCAGCTGATGACCATGACTGCTATTCGGGCTGGAACTGATTTCAATGTTCAAGTCGTTGGGTAACTCAAAAACTGGCTTATAATTATGCCAAAAAGCTAGAAGAGTTGACCACCTTCGAAGCCAACCATTGTGTAAGTGGACATTATATTCGGAACAAAGCATTGCCAGCATTTTTTGTCAGTAGTTTTTTTTTTATTTTGAGGATTGAACTGAACACTTCCTCTAGTACTTCTGTGATTACCTGTGGGCAAGTCGTGATCCGAAGCGACTTCAGATGATGCACGGCTGATGCACAGCTGTAAATTCAATTCACTTCCAGTTTCTGATAATTTTCAAAATGAACGTGCCACTGCATAACTGAAGTTTTCCCCGTCGGACTTACGTTCAGTTTAACTGTATTTTAAGTTAGCGGTCAAGCCAGTATGACTAGAAAGTGTATTTACTTCCAGTGAATAGGCCAGGATGTCACATTGGACGGTTAGTTACGAACAATAGTACAGGTGGCGAACAATGATAGCAAAGATGCTTTTGATGATGCGATTAAGCAATGTTTCTTTGTTTACTGTTCCCAATAACCCATCTCTTTGATGGCAGGCTAACTGGACGATAGTTGATTTATATCAATCAACTGGAAGGATCATTAGTTAATTCAGAAAGCGAGTAATCTACACCAAGTCATCCACTGATAGTGTGTGGATAATTACATTAGTTTCGCTCGTTCGGAATTAATCCCCTTAAATTTCATTCTCAACATTCTCCATCTCGTTTACTAACTTAAGTTAGAGTAATACTTAATTCGGCCGGCACAGATATCATTTAGCAATATTCAGGGTATAAATTTCATGCGTCCTCTTCCCATTCCTCTAATGGTATAAGGGATTCGTAAGTGCAATCTTCGCGAACATACAAGCTGGTAAAGTTTGAAGCAAAATTATATTTTGCTCCAGGCTTTAGTTTGAAAATAGAAAAGTCCGCGCGCTCTGCTAGCATGGAAATAAGTTGCGAAAAGCTGTCAGAATGTGAAATAATAATTGCGAAATAACCACTTATCTGTCTGTAAAAAAAGGAATTAAGGAGAAAAAGAGAAAAATAAAAAAGGAGAAAGGAATTATATAAAATGATTTGAAGGATAAAAGGAATAATGTAAAATGATTTGAAGGATAAGTGAATGAAAAAGAGATTTGAAGGATAAAGATAATTACGAAAATGATTTGAAGGATAAAGAGAATTATGAAAATGATTTGAAGGATAAGAGGATGATCTAAAAGTTTGGTGTACAGAAAAAAAAAATCCTCTTAACTTTCTTCTACAGAACAGTACTTCTGAAGATTCTAATACACCGTGTTGTATTGACACACACACACACACACACACACAGCGTGAATAAACCTCATTGGAGTATTGGCTGTAAAATTTAATGAGAACATCAGAGGATCGTATTTACAAACACACGCATCCGTGAATTTGTGCCAAGAACTTCAGTGAACTTTTGGAAGTTGGTATGTCAGAAAAGGGGAACCTACGCCATCTCCTCTTCGAAATTAATTTTGCTAGTGATTATTGATGGTTCAGAGGAAAAAGCGATCGAGTTGTCTGTCAGGTGTGTTATTTAAGAAGTCCTCCATTTGCAATGAAGGTTTCATCCACTTAAAGTGGGAAACACGAATACCAAGATAAAGCAAACATGCCGGAAGCACACGGAACGTTTTCATTTAGCCAAGATTTTATTATTGAATTTTCTCTCCCCTAACGAATCTCTTGATATTTCATCTTCAATTACTCACTGAATAATATATCTGTAACTAAACCTTCCTCCCCTCAAAACTAAAATTGGTTTCGTCTGTGTACATTGTTAGTTTGGTTCCAGTGACAGCTATTGGAGAAAAAAAATAAATAATAATAATAAAAATCAGAAATGCACAATTCTTTATGAAGGTCGTCAACTACATATAATCTCTAACCGGAAGACTCCATCCTCACGTGCACAATAATGAGTAATATAAAAAGAAAAAAAAAAAAGAGAAAAAAAAAAAAAACACGGAGAAAAGATTATGTGAGTTTTGGAGCTTCCTCTTATCTGGTTTTTTTCTTTTGTCATTCGGCGTTGCCGCTTGCTTTGGGCACGTGCACAGTTGGTCGTCATAGAAACGCTTGGTAGAGAATGGAAGTTAAATATTTACAGAAAGACGGAGTTTTCTTTATTCGGTTGGTTCTCTTATCAAGCAACATGCAGTGGAGTATATATGGACTTAAAGTCACAGGATGTTAAACCTTTTCCATTTTTGGGCTTGAGATTTCCTTGTTATAGATTTCATTTTTTTTATTCCTTTTTTTTATTCCCCTCCCGTCTTCTCTGTGACAATTAGAACTTTTTCAAAGTTCTCCTCCCTACCCCCCCCTCCTCTACCTTTTTATGTTTCTTTCGGTAGCAGAATTATCAGGTTTCAGAAGATGCTCATTAACATAACATGAAAAGGAACTTTTCGGAATTAAAAAAAGAAATAAAGGATGAAAATGATGGCTCTGCAGCGGTACTGCTAGACTCTTCAGAAGTAAAAATTAACGCCTTGGATTTCAGCTGTTAAGGTCACTCCCCTCTCACCTTAAATAATTTAGTACGAATCGCTTGAGATTCTGCACTTTAAAAAATTACGGTAGGTTAATTGAGTAACTGAAAAGCGAAAAAGCTCCAGGTTAGTGGTCCGGAATCAGTTATTGTAATGAAGCTTTGAGGTTCATCAAAGAAGTTTTCAGCCCCTTCAAGAATATAAATTTAACAATACATCGCTATTCATAAATCTTGCAACCTTGCAATGAAAAAGGCACATCCTCCCACATTACACTGTAATTATTCAATTAATATTTATTAATGTACATTTATGGTCATAAAAATCTCCTTTCTGACATTCATCTTCGAATGCTCAATGACAATCTATACGTCTTTGACAAGATTTATTTGTTTATCTATAACAAGATTTATTTTATGATATGCTGCATTATACATATATATATATATATATTTTTTTTTTTTTTTTTTTTTTTTTCTTACGCAAAACGACTTACCAGCCATTTAAATTTTTCTGAAGTAACCATTTTCTTAAAGTTAATTCATTTGAATGATTGTATTTAAAAAAAAAAAATGTAATTTGAAAATTTCAAATTAAAGAGTTTTTTTATTTTTTATTTTTGGTGTTGCGTCGCTAAGAGAAGATGAAAATTTCGCTGACATTAATGCAATCATTATAATAACGCTAAGTCATTTCACTGAGCAATTTCTCCCCCTTTCAAATATCAACAGCTATTTGCTTTACATTTTAATGTATTTTAATTTCGACGCAAAGTGCCTTCATCAAAAGGGCATCTGCTTCTGTTTGAATACGTAGTCCAGATATAAAAGCAAAAAGCTCGAAGCCTGCGAGCCCCCTCTAGTGGTAGATTTCATATTTCCTCGAAAAATATTCAAATAATGTAACTTTTTACTGATCTCCCTCTAGTGGTAGATTTCTTATTTCCTCGAAAAATATTCAAATAATGTAACTTTTTACTGATCTCCCCCTAGTGGTAGATTTCTTATTTCCTCGGGAAAAAAATTCGAATAATGTAACTTTTTACTGATCTCCCTCTAGTGGTAGATTTCTTATTTCCTCGAAAAAAAAAAAAATTCGAATAATGTAATTTTCCACTGACCAGAAATCAGGAATTGAGAATAAAGAGTAGATTTTTAGCACTTTTCTCTAAAACTGAATAAATAAAAATAAAATACTCTAGAATCTGATTATTTACGACATTATAATTTGTACACTCGGCCAGTGATATTGTATTTATTCCAGAAAACGGAGATTACTTGAGAGAAGTAGCAGAAAGCTACCAATTCCTTGCTTCTGAGTGCATATTTCAACCAAATCAGCACAGGGATAAAAATACATTAAACAATAAGTCTCACAGAAAGAAACTGAGTCGGCCAGAATCAAATTGTATTACATCCATGACGATGGTACTCTTTTATTACACGAAAGAAACAGAAAACAAAAGATCTCAACCAAATTTCCTGTTTCGTTCTATTTGTTTTGCATTCTATTTAAGGTGTAATCTCTTTTTGTATGTAAAATTTTCATTCATTTGAAATATTTAGGAGTAAAGAACACCTTATATAACGGATTGGTGGCAATTTCCTAAGTAATTTAGAATTCTTAACATTAAAAGTAGGCAGCGTTACTTTCAGGGGGACTTGGATGCTGGTGGCCAATATCTAAAACCAGATTTTCTGTGTTTCATCTAATAAGAGTGTTGTGTCTGTCTTTGCCTGTCCGTAGATGTACGAAAGAGGCGACATGAAAAGTAAATTTAAAAGATGCATGCCACCTATGTGTCTTCATTAAGTTAGGAGGCAAGTTAGAAGAGAATGTATTAGGTTATTCTGGGTAGAGAGCGTACTTTCCGCTATTCTTTACATGCGCATCTCTTGGTCTTTTGGGATGCAACTTTTGAAAGATAGAGGATGAAACTATTGGGCTTTTATACACTTTGGTTCTTTCATAGTGCATTCTACGCCACCAGTACGGTAGATTTACAGAAAACGAGAACAGTACGTACTATGAGAGCTTCCTTTAAATGACACAATTTCTACTTTATATTAGTCTGTCGATGTTAGGTTGGTTGCGGTATTCGCTGGAAGGTGCTGACATAGTCAGTTTTGGTAGCTACACTTATCTACCCTCTTTAACTGTACGATTTTCTGCATTGAAATGCAAAATGCGTTTTCATGCCCACCCAAATTTCTCTCTGTCCATGCGCACGTGTATAACCGAGGGAAAAAAGCTGCTGCCTTCAACTTTGAGACGAAAAGAAGACCGATTTATAAAAATAATTCCGTTATTGCCTTCCCTGAATGTTCCACTGAGCTTGTGTAAGAACAGCAGCGATGTTTACCTACCATCCTTCGGTAAAATAGCGCCCCTGGTGGACAAATATTCTAACAGGGAAGTTAGTTTGCTCTTCTGGCTACGATCGTTTGTTTGAACAGCATCAGAACATTGGATCTCTTTCCGTAGTTTATCGATGGTATGTCTATTCTCCCTTGATGTTAGTTCGGCAACTACTTTGGATGTTTCATTTCATCCCCCTCGGCCCCCTCTCTTCCTTACTTTTTTTCCCTTTTTTTCTTTTCCCATTCTCCATTCCTGTCAGCGCCCTCAGTTCTTGTTCCCCATTTACTCGTCTCTCTCTTGATGTTGCATGGAATAGAAGAAAGATCTCTTTCTCTCTCTCTCTCTCTCTCTCTCTCTCTCTCTCTCTCTCTCTCTCTCTCTCTCTTCCCAATCTTTCTTAATAATTATTTGTTTCCGTTACAAAAGAAGTCTCAAAATAACACACTCTTAACACAAGATGAGCAAATTATAGGAATTACCCTGTCAGTTGTATCTGTAATAACCGTGGTCTTTTAAACTATCTGTTCCCCTAGTGTAACAGTTACTTTCCGGGATTTAAAAAAGAAGAAGAAGCAAACACAGTAATTTAAATACTGTTTCGTATTTATATTTAAGCACATAACATTTGATATTTAAATGTCACCTTCTGCTGGATTTGATACGAGTATTCTAGCAGCTCCTTAATTCCTGGAGAAAATATATGTGGTTTGATTTGCTATTTTCCAGGATCTGGAAATTAACGAATTCTTCCGACTCAAATCCAGACTTAAAAAAAATTAATACAGATGGATTTACAGGATATCTATCAAGATGTTCTAGCAAGTTGACTTCGAAAAAACCCAAGGAAATACGAGACCGGTTCCTTGGTGTGCTCAAGAAACGCAGATTTAATGTATAATGCCTTATTAAATTTAATTTTAAAAAAATTTGTTTAAGAAAGAAGCATCTTCTCTTTCAATCAAGAATGTAACGGCGTCATGAGTCGCATGTATGATCTGAATGCGCTACAAAAAACTGAAATTATTGAATCCTGCGTGACCAATAAGTCTGGTAGGCATGAAGAGACATTAAATTCAATATTCCGATCAAGTGGATGGCAACAAAGAGAAATTCGAGAAATTATTTGGTATCTGTTAGATACAAAACTTTAGCTAATGAAGCATTCTAAGGTGTCCTTGTTGCTAGAACAGTGGATTTAATCGCTCCGCTTCCACATCATATGGAAAAAGTGTGGAAGTACACCGCTACAGATGACGTTCACAAATAGAGCAGCGCATGCGCCCATCGTTGAAGAACACTAAGGAAATAATGCCAGGAGTAATTACTTTTTTTCTATGCTGCTTTAGCTTGAATGGCCCTCGATGATTGGCTTTTATCTATTCAACAGGAAAGTGCAGCAGTACTACAGTATAGAAGAAGAAATATCTTTATTACAGTACTCGCTATGAATACAGTGAGGCTGTTGTTTTAGTAGGATTTTAGGAGCATCAGCGACTTAGGCCATATTGCTCCTTGTTTATTTTCTGTAAAATGAGTGTGTTCTGAGGTCGATTTTCTGTTTGGTGGACGAGAAACCCGAGTTTCCGGGAGAAAAAACCATGCTACCCTACCCTGAGACCGACTAACTCAACCACGTTGTGAAAAAGGCCCATAAAAATTCCTCACATCGCTGACGGGACTCGAACTTGGGTCTTTTCCACCCGGTTTGGGGAGGATGGATGCAGTGAGGCAATGGAAGCCACCAGAGCCTTCCAGCCAGGGATCCATACTCGATGTATTCAAATAAATTCATTTTCAATGTGCCATCCACCAGGTGTCGCTTTCCTGTAGGGTGCAGACTTCAATCTGGCATTTTGGAAGTGACGAAAAAGGATCGGGAAGTTAACACTCATTATTTAAATACCCGCGTGTTTTGATTATTTTGGCCTAATAAAAATTTCCTTCAATTGGAAAAAATAAAATAAAATAAGTACGGCTCAGTTTTCCATAGTTCTGCTTCTGTTGTTCAATTCTTGACTTGGTGCCTTGAGAATTAGCAAATTTACATATAATTGACATTGTGTCAGCTGGGCTTTACGAAGCAGAAAACAAGATCCATCACCATAGTTACATGGAGCGAATGGAGGATGTTTGCCTGTCTCCCATTGTTGGCATTTGGGTGACACTATGAGGCAGCTTAGACTTTCACTACGGGAATTAATGAGCTGATCACCGAAATGTCGACTGACTGAGTGTCGTGGGAATTCAAAGCAACGAATTTATCTGCGTAGACGCAGTTGAAATGCAGTGGTCGATGAAATTCGACATTCGCGCCCGAGTAGAGTTACTGCCGGTGTTAAACCTGATCTCTGTACTACGCTGAATCTGTTTTTGTTTACGTCAAAAAGAAACGATTTGGAAAGTTGCATTAGTGTCTTTGAACACTAAAAGATTTCCTTTTATGGGTCGCCGGCAATGTGAGTGTTAAAGCAATCATGTAAATGCTTGTCAGGACGTTGCAATTCTTTTCTAAAGCAGGACATTGCAATGCTTTTCTTTTCGTCAGCAAAATGAAGAATTAAACACCCGCAAACAGGACGCATGCGTGAATTTGGCAATTTACCTTTCATGATCGATGCTGGGCATTCTTTTATGACCATGTCTTGGAGTTTCCTGATAGTTTAAATCAGTCAGAGTAATTGTAACGAGAGGAACGAAAACTGCGACAATTTGAAGACGAGATCAGTAACATTGATAGTCGTAAAAACTGTTTATATTTTAGCATTTCTTTCAAAATAAGTTTTGTCGCAATTTGATTGAGCTACGTTTCGAAGGAATTCAGATCCTTCTTCGGATTAAAGGGTGAAGTGTTTATACAAACAGTTTACAAAATAAATTGAAACCAAAAGATATGCGTATTAAAGAGAGCTATTTTGTTAATGAATTATGGATGATCATTGCTGCCCATGCCTGCCTAAACACTTTTTTTTTATGAAACAGAATTCCGGTGTTTATTTTACACACCAACACTGCTAATAAGTCGATAACTCTTTTGTACGTTTGCTTCTCTGGGTGCAGAACTTGAGATAACGTGCCTTGTTCTACGCCCAACGAGAGATCAGGTTTACGAGTACATGCTCCTTCTTAGCAAATACGTCTTTGAACTTGTACACTGTGAAAAGAGTTCATCTGCAGACTAAAGAGGCCCCACGCGCACACTGATTAGTCGTACGACCGGGTGTGTGCTCGGACAGATTGTAAAGTGAATGGTACTGCTTTACTCCAGATCATTCCAACCCGGTCGTGACCTTGACCGTACAACCCATCACTCCAACTCAGACGGGGTCAAAAACATTATGTTGGAGTGTGTGTCACTGCAGAAAAACAAGTCCCCAGACAACCCTCTACAACTTCACATACGTTGGGCGCTTTTTATGGATTCAGATGCTCGATGCTCATTTTGGTTTTCCGGTGATTTTGGATTCAAGTTCTCTGGTATATTCTTTGTAATGATGCTAAATTTGGTACACATCCCTTGAGCGAAAATAGGAGGATAAACCTACATCTTACATTAAATATGTCCGCAGTTGTTGAATACAATTATTCGTCTATAATATCACACATAAATAAACTAACCAAATACTGTATTTCTACCTAAAATTATTTGAAAAATCATCACCCCCAAGTACGAGGGGCGGCCGATAAGTATTTATCCCTCGCCCAGAAATATCTGAGTAATGAATTTGGAGGATTTTTTTTTTCTGCTCTAAGCGAGGAGTTCTATTTTGGAGGCCTGAAAGAGCTTATCCAAAGATGGTAAAAATGTGCAGCCCTAAAAGGTAGCTACACAAACAGGGATGAAATTGCCAGCTACGTTTCAAACCCCTAACTCAAATATTTCTATATGAGGTCTAGGTGAGGGTACTTACTGACCGCTTCTTGTATTAACAACTTATACATTCCACAATTCTCTTTTGTTTTTCACTTCAGAGAGAATCTGTTTCTTTGGCTATACTCTGATTGAGTCGAGATTGGTTGTTTAGAATTTGCAGCGAGATAATTAACACTAATAGGCGTCAATATAACGTATTTTTAAATTACATGTATTCAATGTTTCAGTTTGCCTTTTGAGGAATGAAAAACCCAAGTTTCCAGAAGAGAGTTATTAGGAGCATCGGCAACTTAGGCATGTTGAATTTTTAGGAGCATCGGCAACTTAGGCCAAGTTGTTCTGTGCATACTGTTCTGTAAATCGCGTATTTTCTGTTTGCTGGACGAAAAACCCCAGTTTCCGGGAGAGAAAAAAAATCGTGTGTGTACGCTGTACGCACGAAAGATGTTTTATGTGTAAACATCTCTGACGACACCTACTAAATTTCGAACATCTAGAGCCGAAATCATGAACGATGTAATTAATGCTCACGCCCGCCACTTACTCTACCGAATCAATGTTAGTGATAATAGGATACATACGCCTGCTGCTTACTCTACTGAATCAACGATTAGAAGAGGCCAATAGCCTAATTACCTATTTGATTGTAGCCATTTGTTCAATAGTATGATAGTAACAATACAACTATTTGTATAGTTACAATCATACTACCATGTTGGATCATGTTACTCTGTCATGCTCTGCCGCAAATTACATATGGATTTCAACGAGTACAATCGTGAGATGGAGACGTTGCACATTCCATTTCGCAATGAGGAAACAGAGATACTGTCAGAGATGAAATATGTCAAGATTTACGACGACAAAGAAGAGCTCATACTAGATTGTAAATTGTATGAATCGGACTTGGACATTTGCAGAACGATTGAAATATGTAAGATGGTGTGTCAAGACAACGACGACCGTGACGAAGCAGGGGGTAATGACCTTCATAGCCTTGTAACGCAACTGCGAGAAGAAGACCCCTTTCGGGGTAATGACCTTCATAGCCTTGTAACGCAACTGCGAGAAGAAGACCCCTTTCGAAACTTTTACAATCATCCAAACAGTGAGATGAACGAGGATCTAAAGCTCGCCACGCTCAACCGACTCAGCGCAATTGTAAAGAAACGAAAACTTGATGACCAACGAGACTTCTGCAACTTGATGAGGATGGCCAATGACAAGCAAAAGATTCAACTCATACATGTAATTTGGAGTCTGTTATCTCAGTTGGATGTGCTCAGAGCTGGCATAAACCAGCTCTGAGCACATCCAACATCACTGCCCTCAAGATATCCATTTCTCTGGCTACCAAAAGGTTTCTGCCACGGTTGGCAATGGGACCTAAGTGGTATGCCCAGAATCATAAACGTTTTTCCGCAACCAGCTGGTTTATGCCAGCTCTAAGCACATCCACCGTTTTTCTTTATGAAACGGAAATGACGTCATTTCCGTGCAGAATCGCGACAAATTTATTTTTACTACCGTCTGAAATTCAGTAGGTGCCGCCAAAGATGCTTGCACATCGAAAACCATGCTGTTCTCGCCCGAGACCGACTAACTCGGCCACGTTCTAAAAAAGACCCATAAAAATTCCTCCCTTCATCGACGGGATTCGAACTCAGGTTTTTTTCCACCCGGTGTGGGGAGGACGGTGATCCTACCAGCTGTTCTACTCACGAGGGCCAGAAGAGAGGAAATCATGTAACCATCCATGTAGAACCTCGACCACAAGACTATCCTTATAGGATTACTGCGCAGAATCGAAAAGGAATCAATATTTTGGTTGATCAGTTATCGCAGCAGCAACATCACTGAAACATTCACCCAAGAATTTGTAAGCATAAAAAGATTATACCGGTGAAATGTCCAGAGAATTGCGCCAATTATGTCACGAAACTATTATAACAGGAAACTGGTCACAGAGTGATGCGTTTAATAGAACTTTTTTTAACAATACCAAGGACCTTCAGTTCGTATTTGAAGTGTAGAATTTTTTTTACAATAACGATCGCAATCCTAGTCAGGAAAAGGGGATTGTCATGCCAATTAAACTTGATATAGCAAGCGTAAATATGTTCTGTTAAAAATTACCCTTCGGACACATCCTAATCACGTTGTCTCTCGAAAATTAAAAGTGTCGCCGAACAAAAGATATCTTTATTAATGTCGAGGGTTTCCTTACAACTGCTTACAGTCGTTTTGTTCTACAATATGCCGCGCAATTATCCTTCAAAGTTTTATGGTCAAACGAAAAAAAAAACGTACCAACCATTTTTTAGCTCTTTCTATATCCGAACAAAGAGATTTAGGTGGAAAGATGCCAACAACTATCAGCTACTTCCTGTCTCTACTATTGTAGCTATCTAGGATTTTCGCAGAACAAACAGAAGTTCGTTCTTTATCTACATAAAAGGTAACTTTTGTTCTTTTTTTCGGGCTAATGTGGACTTCTTTTTATCTCTGCTAGTTTTAGGATCTCTCCACCATTTTGAAGATGCGCGTTCTTCCACGTTTTGCTTCTGTACTATTTGTAAACCCAGAGTTGCCATATTTCCCTCTCCAAATCCGGGGAAAAATTGGTTCAACGTGAATATGAAAAATAAATGTATATCATTCTATATTCCAGAGAAAGAATTAAATAAGAAGAATTATTAATAATTTACTAATTATTAAGTAAATTATTAAATTAAATTAATTATTAAATTATATAGATAGGAGTACTATCTTATTTATTATAAATATTATCTTATTTATTTGATTATTATTATTTATTTTATTTTTTTTTTTTACGGATAGACAGCTGGATTTAAACTACTCAGTTAACGCAACACAAAGCAGGGCAAAGTTTGCCTATACAACGAGTTGCAGCGGCATTGCACTACTTTAAAACAAATATAGTTGAAAGCAGTGCAATACTTGTGCAACTCGTTGTGAAGGATCGAGGCTACATTTTCGCATTCTCTTTACGCGACCCACGTTTATTTGTAGTTCTTGTGAGTCATACTCTAAAGACCAGAGACTTTATGGGGTCAAATAATTTTCGGGATAGGTGGTCATTTCGGGACGCTGTCTCGCTATCTCTCTGACGCTGAGCAGACTCCCACCAGTAATCAGAACAGTACCCACACCCTACGTCTACTCTGATAATCAATATTAATCTGTTTTGAACATCCGAGAAGTCAAGTAACCCTACTGTATATAAGAGTTTTTGTACGATGTAACCTTCTCTTAAGAAAACATGGAATCTCTATCGCCCACTGGGTACACAAACTTACAGAAGACTGTGAAACTGTGAACACAGGACATAACAGGTATGACACTCCACCTGTTTCATAACTCAACCACTAGAGGCGCTCTACATTTCGAAGCTCTTTTGTTTATTATTATATGAAAGATTAGCGTAGAAAAACGAATATCACCAAGCAACAAGAAAATTTACATAAAAAAAAAAAACACAAATAATGCACGCATGCGCGCGCGTACATACACACAAGTGGAAACCGAAAAATGATATTCATTAACGAAAGAGGATGGGGGGAGTAAATCGTTGAGAGCCATTCCATCAAAGATATCATTCGTATAGGAATATTGATTGTTTCGTGAGCATCCACACAATCACGTTTTAATTTTCGGTGTTGGCGAAGAGCCAAATAGTTGAAGAGGGAACACATGGCTAGTCTCAGGGTAAAAATGAAAGGCATCGTGAATAATTTAAACATCCATGTAGTCTTTGTTAATTTGTTCATTTTGGATGACAACACTTTACGTTGTACGCAGAGAAAAATTCGTAAAAATAACAGTTCCACTTCATTATTAAGTGAGTGCTAGAACAAAAATTTGAAAATGTGCCAGCGCGATGAAGGAAGAGTCCGTGTTATTTCAACTTCTTCGAGTGAGCAGCATCCGTGTTGTTAGGCTGTGATTGGAATATTTAAAACTTCGCACAGCCATGTTTTGTACCGATACGATGCTCGGATATTAGCCAGGCGCGCATACACATCTGGTACCTTGCTGAGCTTTAATTATAAGCATGCCTCTTATTAGTATTCCAAGCAATTTCCACTGTCCGTATATTAGTAGTGGTTACAATACATCTTTATTTGCTTATTAAGTGTTTGGAAAGAATCCACAGTATGGGAAAGTTTAAAAAGCTGGTATTCACCTAAGTCTATTATGGTGTATATAGTAATAGGTGATCTAGCTGGTAACCATCGAAATAAGATAAAAAAAAAAAAAAAAGAAAGAAAGCAGGAAATAGGGAGAATGAACGAAACACGAGAGAGAGAAAGTGGAAAATGATGAAACAGGAGATACGAAGATAGAGGAGATGAAGGATATGGAAAAGAAAAGAAAAGAAAAGAAAGAATGAATGAACCATGAAGACCATTAAATATATGAAGATCACGTGATTATTCGCAGGGTCCCACATATCTGATATTTGCTTTCATTGCTTATATATGATAAAATCTAATTTTCCGTTTACACACATAACTTGGTCTATTGCCCAGTAATGACTAGGGGATGAGGTTTTGGGGGACGCTTTGGTATCGAACGACTCTGTTAATCAACTTTCGATGCCGTCAGACGTGTCCCAGCCCACCGAGAACAGTCGCTGCGTAGAATTTTATGAATTAAAAGAATAGTCATCCCACATACAGCGGAGGTGCATTGTTACCACGTGCGATTAGTCAGTTGTTGGGCAAAGGTGGTGACGTCATTTGGTGAGTGTGTCCAAGTTGCATGACTTGCGCAGGGCGGTCTCGTGCCGGTACCGGTGATGGATGGCTGTGTTGCAGATAAGCCGATGAATGGAGAGACCAATGGGTCAATGAAAGCAATGTCTTTTTAGTACCCACGCGCGATTTTTATGTGTCCCAACAAACGTGACTAAATGAGAGCATACTAATAGGCATGTCTGATGCATAGCGGCCAGTAAAACTGCCAAGTTTCCAGAGTACCCACACGGAACGACCGCTTTCTCTTGATTAGATCACAAAACCCAGTGGACAGGGCTGAATCTGTTGGCTGCGGGAGAAATAAAAAGATTAAATCTTCTTTTAATAAATTTTAACCGTCTGGGCACGTACACACAGTTAGAGTTTACTCGAGACACGACAGAAGCTGGGAAAGAGAGAATAAAAGAGACAGAGTGAAAGAGGGAGAGAGAGCCCAAAGGCTGCTCGGACTATCCAAAAGATTAAATCACTCGCTGCGCATTTGTACTGGCATTGTGTATCACAGATAGCACGTGTTAAGTAAACAGGACCTCCAGCTGTGCAGACGATCGTACGATACGCGTGCGTTTAGGGTACCCAGAGTTAATAAGCACCGTCATCACCTCAGTGAAATATTGATACCTCACGCAACGCCAAACGATTTGCAAACCTTCCTCGTAAACATCACTGAATTGTAGATGCCGGATATTCGTCACTATCATCGGTTCCCTTCCTTTTTGGAGCGCATATACTAGTAGGGTGGTCGCCGATGGAGTTTTCTTATACTTGACCTCGCGCGTTGGTTCGTAAATGTTTTATTGTACGGAACACTCGACGGCTGCCGAAGGTCGCAGCAGGTTCGGCCAGTGAACCGCAGTTATCCATCAACTGTCCGTAACTGCTCGATGCGAATCAAGTTTATGTTACCGTAACCTTAGCCCCCCAAATCTGTGTGGTCGTCGCTAAGTATAGAGCCCTTTGTCAGGGACTCTTAAATCCTTGCCTCAATGAGAGTAAACATTATCTTTGTATTTCGAAGGGTTAAGTTGGAAGGTCGTTAACTCACTTCCGCTGATGCCAGACGGTAGTCATGGACGAGACCTCTTTGGTGACCAATCGGAAGTGACCCCCTTCACTTGCGTTAGTGATATTTTCAGTCATTTCTTAACAGTTCATAAACTTGTGCAGGTGGCCAAGGACATGCCATCTACACATATTTAACATTAGTGTAGCTATTGACTTAAATGACTTAAAGACAGTCTTCGCATAATTAAAATGTTCTTTAATAATCAAAATAAAATGAATTATTGTAGTTCTACACTAAGTAGACAAAAAAATACAGTACAATGGATTAGAGTATAGACTATAGTTCTATACTGGTGTTGCGTGTGTTCTGTGGTTGATTTTTTGTTTTCTGGATGAAAAACCCGAGTTTCCGGGAGAAAGAACCATGCTACCCTCGCCTGAGACCGACTATTTCAGCCACGTTATGAAAGAGGCCCATAAAAATTCCCCACGTCATCGACTGAACTCGAACTCAGGTCTTTGCCACCCGGTGTGGGGAGGACTACGATCCTACCAACTGCGCTACCCACAAGGGCCTTATGGACTGTTCGAACGTCAATGTTCTCAATAACCAGGGTTTATAAACAGTGATCGGCTGAGATTTCTTCGATGATATGGGCCAATGATTTCTTCAATGATAAATTACTCCCCCATTTTATTGATGACTTATTTCTGGTATTGTAAACAAAACTCGAAAGACATGGACACCTTCAATGCTAGACTTGAAGTATACTCATATGGGCCAGTACTGAAATCCAGGAGCTGTGTTCCATACATGACGAAGTAGTCGTTGTAATAATGCTGTCTTCGTGAAATATGATCGTAGAGAGAGAGACAGAGAAAGCAAGCAAAACAAAGTTATGGAAAAGACTTTTGTTGTTAAAAATATTTTAAGATAGATCACAAAAGATATGTGTCCCACAAGGAAATCAGCAGCACCGTATATTTAAGTGTGCTGAATCGGTACCAATTTGTGCTCTCCCTCTTGGAAAGATATACATGCATTAATGCGGAAAAGCTTATATCTTCCTTATTTTCTTAACGTTTCCTGGTGCTTTATAGCCCAAAAATCGTGG
Organism: Mastigoproctus giganteus; assembly: GCF_048544385.1. NCBI lineage: Eukaryota > Metazoa > Arthropoda > Arachnida > Uropygi > Thelyphonidae > Mastigoproctus > Mastigoproctus giganteus. Next base: position 65,505,783 of record NC_143587.1, read on the forward strand.
CGCACACGAATTCCAGAAGAGGGTTAAGAATATAGAAGAAAAAAACGAAACATAATTCTCTCTAGGGGAAAAATATTTTGAGATAATAAAGATCCTTTTTTCCGGTTTTGATCATTCTGTTCAAATCATAATAAAGTCTATTAATATTATCATTAGCAGACGCATATGATGCAAGAAGCAAGCTTATACAGCACAGACAAAAAAAAAAAAAAAAACCTTTCCATTTCACCCATCCAACTAGAGATGGAAGTTTGTTCCTGCAATCAACTACTCGCTGGCTAAAGGCAAACTTCCGCACATCTATTCTACAACTGTGTTTCCTCAATTTGAATCTGTGCCCCCTCAGGTTCTTAACCTGAGCAAGTGGAAGTATCCCATCAGCATTGAGCCTGCTCAAACCATTCAAGGCCTTATACAGCTCAATCAGATCACTTCGCAGGTGCCTACTCTCCAGATGCTGCAATTTGCAGAACTAAAACCTTTCTTGGTAAGAGCACCCCTTTGTTCCCCTCACCAATCTTGTTGCCCTTCTCTGTACTCCCTCAAGCAGCTCTATTTCCTTCTTACACTGAGGTCTCCACACCTGTATACCATTGCTTTATACAAGGGGATAATCCCCTCCTTATCCCTGCTAGAAACGTTTCTGAATATATCATTGACAAGACACCATGAGCTAATCTTGCAGACTATCTGCACTACTCAGAAAACTTCACATCTGGCTGCACAATTACCCCCAGGTCCTTCTCATTCTCCATTACTCTGAGTGTAGTACCACCCGTTGGTACGTTACTCTGGGTTACTGCTACCCATATGCAGTACTTTGCATTTGTCACTGTTGAACTTCAGTTGCCACTTCTCAGCCCATCTGCCCAACTTTTCTAGATCCTGTTGCAGTAGCATATTGTCTTTACTGTCATTAACAACCCTGCCAACCTTTCTATCATCTACAAACTTGGACATTAAACCTGATATACCTTCATCAATATCATTAATAAATATAGAAAACAACAGTGGGCCCAACACCGAACCCTGGGGAACTCCACTAATAACATTAGTCTACGAAGAGCAGTGTCCATTGATTACCACTCTCTGTCTTCTCCCACTCAACCATCCTTTTATCCATTGTAGCAACTTACCCTTAATGCCATTCTGCTCCAATTTGTAAAATAGTCTTCCATGTGCAACAGTATCAAAATCTTTCCTGAAATCCAAGTATATGATATAAAAATTATTTTGTTGCATCCATTTCCTTTGTGACCACATCATAGTATTCAATCAAATTGGTCAGACAAGACTTCCCCTTCTTTAATTTCTTTTTTAAAGAAAAGACCAATAAGTCAATTTAACTTTCGTCTAAATATATAATTAATTTGTCTATATTGATAATATGCATGTAGTTATAAATTTATTTCCAAAAATCTTTTGTCATTTTGTATTTTGCAGAGGGCATCTGCAGGAAAAATCCATCTATAGTAAACATAACAAACAAATAAAATTATAAGAAAACTAGCTTATAACTCATAATAAAATATTAAGTTTTTAAAATGAAAGATCACTTGTAAAGGTGGAGAACAGTCAGTCTAAGATTGTATTGGAATACAACCCATAAGAATGGAGATCCAGGGATAGAATGAGGATGGACGGAGGACTTGTGGCCAATACAGATAGCTCATTCACGCGTTAAACTTTAAAGAGATGTTTTATTAATTTAAAGGTTGCTCGTACATTATGTAAATCGATTGTTTAAGTCTAAAATTCTTCTCCCTGTAATAATTTGTAAACAAACAGCTTTGATCTGTTTTCATTTTCCCTTTGTTCCCACATATAATTCATCATAACTTTTTTTCCTGCACCCCTCCATTCTGTGAATTAAACAAATTAGGGTCAACGAGTCAAGACTGCACGCAACGTTAGATATTCTTTACAGTCTAACACAGCTTAATGTAAGAGCGCATTGGATATCGCTATGGCGTAAACTCTTATATGTCCGTTCCAGATGAATACAGAATTATCCATTTATTAAAAAAATATATTTCAATTGGTGAATGATGCATACCAAGGTAACTATGGCAACAGAGCACATGATTCCATCAGATACAGTGTGAGATATTTTTTAGACAGGTAGAAGAAGGCAGTTTCATTGTGACCGCAGTGGTATTTGATGGATGCACTAGAAAACGTACCACATTGAGGAAACTGGAAAGTGTTATTGTGTTGTATGTGTATGTTGTGTGTTCTAAAGATCGGTTTGCCTATATTGAAATGTAAAAAACCGGAGTTCCCGGTTGAAACCCTAAAACTACAAATGATTAACTCACCATAGGATGGGAGATTAATCCCCCATAAAAAAAAATTAAAAGAAGGAAGATAGACGGATGGATTCATAATCTGATAATAAGAGTACGATAAAGCTCCATTTAAATGCTACTAGCAACACCAACACGAGAACAGAGAATGAAAGAAATTTGTTTTTGTAATGGAATTTATTGTACGCTATGCATTAATGACTAGGGTTCAGTTTCAGGTGTTTCCTCAGCAAGAATGCAAAACTAATTGCGTGCTATGTCTTTTACATTTTCAGATCGAGCCTAGTAACAAAAAAAGAAAAAAAAAACTACAATAAAAAGCATCAAAACCAGCCTTAGAACACATTTGTCAGAAGATCGTGGAAATGTGGAGATGTTTAATAATGCTAATTACACTTCGGAAGTTATGAGAGTAGATGGAACCAATCGTAAAGATTCTCTCCTTGCTCGCGCTCAAGAGACATCTGTGAGAAATCACATGCACTATTACATTACATTTAGTTCATTTTCTGGTGTGATTAGATTTCCTCGGTTGAAATTACTCGATTAAGGGAAACACATAATTAGCGGACGGTTCCTGGAGCTCATTAACGGAGAAGCTCTAAGTTACAATGCAATACAAAGGCTCAATCTTGCACGGCTCAGATTCGTGTGATCTTGCGGCCACGCCGGGTTGTTCTAACGCACACGCGAGTAACATTCGATACAGATATCAGCTTTAATAGGCAAAGGCGCGAACGAGAAAAACGGTCCAATTGTTCTTTTTAATGCGATTTATCGATGAGTATCGGTTGCATTCTGTTTCTTTTTCGTGGATCAGATATGGCGCCTTCTGAGGATGACACGCTCTACTGATGAAATGCTGCGCGCATAAAGAAATTTTTATTTCTGATTTTTATTTTCCCTACCACTCTCAAGACTGAATGTTATATCAATATTACTGTATTTTACATACCGGGGTGGACCAAAAAAAAAAAAAAAGAAAAGAAAATAAATAAATAAATAATAAAAAACAACAGACGGCGATTCAACCGAAATTTCTGCTGAAAATGCATTTAGATTGCTACAACTTAAGATATCAGATCATTCATTTCATAACCTAAAAAAACGTAAAAAAAAAAGGGGGAGACTCCAAACGTAAATTGAATGCCTTTCACGGTGACGGCCCCCTAATCGATATTTATAGCAAATCTGGCATTTGATCTTAAAGTAGAGACCGTAGGAAGAAGGAGACATCGGTCTTTGTAAATATTTAAAGTAACTGGTGAATGATGGATTTCCCCTTTCCTTCGTTCTGAATTCAAATAAAAACAGGACAAATAGATGCGATTCTTATAAATTTATAACGGCCCGCTTTTTGCTCTTCTCTCTCTCTCTCTCTCTGCTCATTCTATTATCATGTAATCGATACAGTATCTGCTGTTTTTCTATCCCACAGGCATGGGGGAAACTCTTTGGCACCAGGGCTCGTTCTAAATGCACACAACACTCCGTACTTCTGGAAATGAAGATACACGAGGTGGCAGTATCCTCAGACCAATTCCGGTCACGAGCAGGTCATGTGTCATCTGCCTGAACGAAGAGGCATGTTGGAAGATGCTTTTAGAAAGTAGGAAAGATAGAAAAGAAGAAGGAAAAGACATAAAATAAAGAAATACGAAAGTAAGAAGGAGGAGAAAAACAGACAGAAGGTGAGAAAAAGAAAGAAAAAGAAAAAAGCAAATTAAAACAAAAAAGAAAGAAGAAATGAAAGGAAATTTTAAGAAAATGGAAAGAATATTAAAGAGAAAGAGAAAAGTGATGAAAAATAGAGAAAGAAAGGGATAAAGAGAAAGATGATGGAAAATAGAGGAATAAAGAGAGAAAAAAAGACTGTAAAATAGAGAAAGAAAGAGAAACGTAGAGGGAAATTAAGGAGTGAGCAAAAGAGAGAAAAAAAAGTGTAAAAATAATATAAAGCGAGTGAAAGCATAAGAGAGAGAGAGAAATGAAAGAATAAGGGCGAAAAAATTAAAAAGAATAAGAAAGGAGGAGGATAGCAGGAACAATAAAGAGGGAGAAAAATAGAAAGAATAAGGAAGTGAGTGAAATAAAGAAAAGAAATGGAGAAGTAGAGAGGAAAAAACGGGTTCGCCCTATCTTTGTATAAAAAAAATAAATAAGATAAAGGAAAATAAAGAATAAAGAGAAGAAATAGGAGAAAATCAAAGGAAAATAAAGAAAGAGAATTAGTGACGTAAAATAGATAATGATAAAAATAAACGAAAATAGAGTAAAAGTAGAAAAAGTGAAAGAAAGTACTTCAATCCAGGAAAATAGCCATTGAGCTGAACAGAAAGATAAAGCATGACATTGAGAGAGAGAGAGAGAGAGAGAGAGAATAAAATCAAAAGATGCGTAACTGAAAAGCACAATGAAAGAAACAAGCGGTCAGAAAGTTCCTGTACATTTTGCCTTTCAGTGTAGGCGTTCTCGTGATCAGTTTCTGGTTTACCATTTGTTGTGAGTGCGAGGGAGGGATGAGACATTTCTGTTTGGAGGTTGCACCATCACTGCTAATGCCGGAGAAGAATGTGGACAGGGAAAATAGGGGGAGGGTAGAGGTGGCCGATGGTCATTTCTCAAACGCGTGGACAGAAGACAAGTGGTCGTTTTTCGCTTCTGTTCCTTCCTGTCAGCAAACAGTGATGAATGGAGGCAGAGTGTATTGAGAAGGAAAAACAACCAGAGAAAAAGATGGCAGCTTTCTCTCTTTTGTGTGTCGCTCTTTTATCTAAAGCGATCTGCCTGCCTGCTCTTCCTTCTTCCAAAAGAATGGCAGGTAAATAATGTAAAGCCCGATTGTAGCGTTTTCTAAGGACCGGCTATATTAAAATTGCCCCCGGAATGCTCAAATAACAGGCGAAAGTAACAATGGTCACATGGCCATTGTTACGTCACTACACATCGATGCGGCCAACAATGATTCATCGTTAGCCATACATTAATAAAGCTGGAAAAATTATCCACACTTGTCCGCGGTGAGTGGCTCCACTGTGAGCTCCTTCAATGGAGTAGTTTGTCCAGGACATATTTTTGACCCGTTACCTAATGGAGCAGCAATCACACGACGATGATTTCCACCCTGCCCACTGTATGTCGTTATACTGCAAAGCAGTCAACGGTGTTTCGACTTTCTTCTGACAACTCTGAATGCACGTTCACTTGTGTCGTGTCCTTCGCATCAGCTTCGAAGATGTCTCATAAATCTCCAGACACTATCAAACGCACGCAGTTGTGAGGGAGGTTTTAAAGAAGTACGGGGAGTGATGATCTTCGAGACTAAATAAGAAGACAACTCGCGAGCCGAACCTATTTCTTCCACGTGCGATGTCAAGAAAGAAGGAGGATTTTGTGATGGTTGTTAAAAAAGAACTCCTGCTTCAAATAAAGTACAAACACTCTTGTGTATCTTGTTAGACAGGGACGTACGGATGGGCTGTAGGGTTATTAGCGTTTCTTGACATCTGAAGATTTTGAGTTGACGTAAATAGGCTTGAGACCGGATTTAAAGATAGGCCTAAGTAACGCGTTCATTTTTTTCTTCTTCTCTCTCTCTCTCTGTGTATATATATATATATATCTGTCTATCTATATATATAGAGAGAGTTAGTGTCAAACAAGAAAAGTGACATCACTATGACACAAAGTTGAAAGTGTCTCGTAGCTTTGGTAGGAACTTTAACTCCACCATTACTCATAAAATACTTAAAACCAATTTTAAATGTCAGTTTTGAAAAATTGAAAAATATTCGGTAATTTTCTTACATTTTTAGATTTGCAAATCCTCTGCTCACTCTGCAGGGAACCCACAATATTCTTTCGTTAAATTCCCCTCTTCCTCAGTCGACGAAACACGTTTATAACAAGCACGCTTATAATGAACTAGAAAACTGAACTTATTCAGTACCTTACTTGAGGCATTGAATAAACGATTGAACCTTTATTGTATAACAGGATCTTTAGCGTTATTTGAGCCAAAATTACATGAGTTGAGTATTATTATTTTTTAGACCAATAAAGGCTATGGATATCCAAAACTATAGTACTCATTATTATGGGTCAGATATACTTTATATACTGTTATCTGTCACGTCATCGACGCTCACTAAAACTACACATTTATAGTCTACATTCGTCACTGCAATAGCTCCAAAGGTACAATAAACCGTGGTTCCATCTGGTGGTGACGACAGCTATCTTTGATACGAATCTGCCCACAATAGGGCATCGATGGAGATAATTGAATGTCCAAAACAGTATCAAGAAGAATGGTTATCTTCAACCATCTCTAGGGACAATCGGTCATGTTCTCCCAAAGCGCTCTCTGGTGAACGTGTGGTACGTTATAGCCCCCTGGTGGACAGTATCGTAATTGCACCACAACTCAAGGTAGATCGGTACATCTGATCGTTTTGTATCTATCTTGTGAAAGTTTTCGTTCTTATCTCTCCCGATGTCGCTTTGGTGACCTTTTGGTTGACATGCGCGGTCTGTTTGATCAATTTCTTAAACTTTTCGCTAATTAGAGAAATTACTTTTCCAAATAGAAATGTTAAATTTTGAAAAATCTACTTATTTAATAATAAATACTTATCCACACTTTATTTATTCCGCTGCTACCACTTAAGAACTCTCGATACAGTCGTGGCTACTTAAAAAGAAAAAAAAAAGAAAAAAAAGTCCGGTTTACTTAATTTTTAGAAACAAAGTCTTACATTTACAGGAAAATCGACAACACCAAATTATTAGATCTGTCTTGGGACGAGCATTGAACAACGTTAGTGACACCGACTATTGAATCCAATGAAAACTTCGTTTAAACCAAGAAAACGAGCGAAGCAAAAGACAATACGGAGTTTGTTTAGTGACCCTAGGGACAATCCGCGGAGTTCTCCACACACATGTTTTCCGATATGTGCCGAACTCCAAGTTAAACTTTCCTGAAAACCCACGGGACTGAACAGCGAACGACAAAATTGTACAATGAACAGGCCGGAAAATATACGAACGAGAAATCAATTCTCTTATTTATCTATCAGTTACTCTCTTGGCTTTCGTTTTCCATAAAGAAGTATTTATTACATAGTCTATTTAACCTGTTCAGATCATGCGTGTGAATCATGTGATGGTGACGTCAGTTGTGACGTATAATTTTTTTGCTAGACTAACAAATTTATACGTCATAAATGAACTAGACTAACAATTTTCACATTTTAAATGATGCATTACATTAATTATGATTTTTAATTCTAGAATATAAATGTAAATTTTATTTTATTGACAGTAAATTGCATCAGATGTTTATAACTTTTATTAAAAAAATAAAATAGGCGCTTTGCATAATTACACCACAATCTAACAGATATAGAAGGCTTGTGGTGTAGGAAGTTTAGGAGTGAAAGACCCAAGTTAAAAGGAGTTATTTTAAGCATGATTTTAATAAAATGTTTATAACTTTTATTAAAAAAATAAAATAGGCGCTTTGCATAATTACACCACAATCTAACAGATATAGAAGGCTTGTGGTGTAGGAAGTTTAGGAGTGAAAGACCCAAGTTAAAAGGAGTTATTTTAAGCATGATTTTAATAAATTGTCTAAACTAAAGAGACTGCAATCTTTCTGTCTTTGCTGTGACAAGTGAATTTAGAATAGTTCGAGACGCTGTGACACTTCAAAGAGACCATCACATCTAACTGGATTATCTGTCCTCGATTGGCAAGAATAGCGTAGGGTAGAAGCCATCAACTGAGCACATAATTACTTTACCGTTCAGAGCTGGACAAGAAAACCCATCATCAACAGCAATATCGAATGCGGTTAGTCTTTTCGTGAAGAGTTTGAAGAGGGGGAGGCAATGCTAAATAACTATATCACTGGCTGTCATAATATATTACACTCTCTTCCTCAGAGAGTTAGCGGCGATAACTCGCTATCTGCCAGCCACATCTTATTCACCGAGTCTCTTCTTAAAACTCCTTAATCCTCACGGCGCTGCCTTCTCCGCATGACACGTAGCTGTCAGCAGGTAAAGTGCGACATAATTACCTTTTGCCGTTCGTCCACCTAGGCTCGGAGGCACTGTTTCCCCGTCAGCACTAGCACCAAACGCCGCCTGGTAATTAGTGTTTAATGTGTTTCTGGCCGCATGTGGTGCTCCTAATTATGTCTTTGGAGGCCCAAAGAACAGCAATGGCTTCCAAACCTTTTATCGGGCTCAAGATTCAGCCTTTCTCGGTGTCTTAATGGGCAGTCATGTGACGTGCGTGCGCACGCACACGCACACATGTCAAAGGCAGTCGCAAATGAATCCTAATTGTGAGTAAAGCGATGGCTGTTTCTTATTAAGAGAGACTGAAAGAAAACGCATTAAGAACTCTAGTTTTACAAGGTCACATGTGTGTGTCTGTGACACGTCAGCAGGTGTCTGTGTTTCTGTGGATGCGTCCATTTCTTAGAACTCGTCCAGATTTTTTACCCCTGCAGACTTTATTTAGCCTATTAAGGACGCGTATCAGTCTTTAGGTGGGGAACATCTCCTTGGGGGAAGGGTACGTTTGGTACAGGTTAAGGTCCTTCGGTAACGAATAACTCATTAGGAAAACTTTGTCTTCAAGTAAAGGATAAGTACTTAGGCAAAGGATAAGTACTAGGCAAACGATAAGTACTTAGGCAAACGATAAGTACTTCGGCAAGGGATAAGTACTTAGTCAAATGATAAATATTTTGGTAAACAATACGAGTCATTATCTCCAATTTTCTACGCTAATTTATTTTTGTTTAAAACAGTATTAATTTGTTATTCGTGCATTTATTTATTTGCCTTCGTTTCTGGCTGATTATCATCGAGCAGCTATCTGGTGCTTTTGTCTTTACAATAGGCAATTGCAAAGTCTCTAATATCTGACAAATTGGTCGTTTATGCTCATCCTTCCCCGATTTTATCGTCATCTTAAGGACGTTTGCGTTTTCATTGAGCAATAGAATAGTTCTTGTTGCGAAATATGTGAAACGTAGAGGGGCTATCTGGCCTGTCACATTCTTGTGTTACCACGCTCGTTATACGTCACTGTACATCGAATATCTACAAGCATCGGGTTATTATCTCATCGGCAGCTGTTAATAAAATAATAGTGGCTATACGTTTTGTGAATGTTCGGCGCTTATTATCAACGGCACGCATCCGTCGGAAGGAAATGGGGTCTTCAGAATTACGGGGAACACTTGCGGAGGGTGATTGGACTTTGATTACAGTTCCGAGTCATTTGAATATTGCACGTAATCAGGGGAATTCCCATCAACTTCAATTTCCTCATTATAGATGCCTTCGCGGTAAACACTTTTTTTTTTTTTTTATAGTCGTTTCTGCCTGAATATGCAAAGCTAATCTCTTTCTCTCCGTGCTCCTCAGCTTCTCTCCTTTTGTTTCTTCCGGTTTTTCATTTGTCCCTCTCCTCTCTCTCTCCACTCCTTGCTCTTCAGCTTCTCTCCTTTTATCTCTTTTGGTTTTTCGTTTTCTCTTCTTCCCCCACTCTATTTCTCTATTTCAATCTTCTAACCGTCTCCGTCTTTCTGATTCTTTCGCATATTCCTCCCTCATTTTCTCTCTCTCTCTCTCTCTCTCTCTCTCTCTCTCTCTCTCTCTCTCTCTCTCTCTCTCTCCTCGCTCGTCAGCGTCTCTCCTTTTCTTTCCTACGGTTTTTCATATTTCCTCTCTTCTCCTCTGTCCCTTTCTCCCAATCTCCTCGCCTCTCTTCTCTCTTTCTGTTAATTTCGCATATTCCTCCCCTATCTGTGCTCTTCGGCTTCTTTCCTTTTATCTCTTGCGGTTTTTCATTATCCTTCCTCCCTCTGTCTCTTGCGGTTTTTCGTTATCCTTTCTCCCTCTGTCTCTTGCGGTTTTTCATTATGCTTTCTCCCTCTGTCTCTTTCTCCCAATCTTTTCCCCTCTCTCTCTTTTTAATTCTCTCGCACATTTCTCCATCTCTCTCTCTCTTTTTAATTCTCCCGCACATCCCTCCATCTCTCTCTAATTCTTTTGCATATTCTCTCTCTCTCTCTCTCTCTCTCTCTCTCTCTCTCTCTCTCTCTCTCTCACATCTCACATGTTCCCTCCTCTCTCACTCTCTTTCAAATTCTCTCGCATATTCCCTTCTCTTTCTTACTCTTCAGCCCCTCTCCTTTTGTCTACTTCAGTATTTCATTTTTCCCTCTTTCCACCTTCTCTGTCTCTTTTCGCCCTTTCTGCTTTTCTCACATTTTCCTTTCCTCTCTGTTGTCACCCTCTCTCTGTCCTAGCTCTTCAACTACTCGCCTTTGTCTCCTCCGGTTTTTCATTTTCCCTCTCGCCCTCTAATACTTTCGCATATGCTCTCTCTCTCTCTCTATCACTAATTCTATTGCATATTCTCTCCTCTCTCTCTCTCTCTCTTTCTAAATCTTTCGCATATTCCTCTCTCTAGTTTCTCTCCTTTTGTCTCCTTCGGTTTTTAATTCCCCCCCCCCCCCTATTTCTGCCCTTTCTGTCTCCTCTCGCCCTTTCTCTCTTTCTGCTTCTCTCACATTTTCCTCTCCTCTCTACTCCCCTTCTCTCTCTGTCAATTTCATCTTCTCTCTATCTTAGCGATCTCTGTCTTAATCTTAATCTTGTTTTAATGTTATTCTTCAGTTTTGCTCCCCTTTGTCTCCTCGCTCTCTCTTTCAGCCTTTGTCTCCTCGCCCTCTCTCTGCCTTTCTCTCTTATCTAGTCTTGCTCTGTAGTCTCTCTCCATTTGCCTCCTACCTTTTTTCATGTCTTTCTACCGCCCCCCCCTCTAGCGGCTTGTACTTCATATTGCATGCAGCTTTTATCCCATTCAATCTCAATTTTTCTATTTCTTTTTGTGTATACCATTGACATATAAGAAGTATACGTGTAATATCTGATCCAGCGCTCTTTGAACCGGTGCTGTGATATAAGTCGATAAGTTATTCCCCTATATGAAGTCATGTCAGCCTGGAAATGTTATTGACAAGGATACTCTTTCGTTGTATATCCCCGATAAAGAATCACATACCGTGGACAAGTGTACACAAGCTACAATGGAGAACCGCAATCTCTCATAACATTTGCTTCGTCCGAGACCGGTGACCAGCAGCCATATACGTCTCCATGGATACGGCAGCAATGAAAGAGAAATTAACTCTACTTTTAAAGGTTGCATTGTAGCTTGTTTGATGGACAAAAATGAAAGTTGAATAGAACAAGCCAGAAAGAACGAGGAATGTTTTATTTTTTTCCAACTCCCTCCTTGCTACTTCTGACAATAAATCAAAGAAAGGGAAGAAGTGCCGTAATTTTTTTATAAAAACCGGAAATTTTCGATTTTTCCTTAAATTTTGGAATTTCAAACGTTTTCCCAGAATTTATTGCTGAGTCTATCTCTTTAAGGGCTCCCTGCCGTATAACGATGTTTCAAAAAAACAAGCCAGGGAGGGAGTTATATCGAAAATCCCATCCCATTGCGTCCACGTTTAAAAATATAACGTAAGGAAACCAGCGCCACCCATAGTGCGAACGTAGCAAAAAGAAATTCCAGGGAGCAGGTGTTTCCATCTGTACTATTAACGTGACTTAAAAAAAAAAAAAAAAGCGCTTTGAAAAATAATTAATGCCTGCAGCTATTTCTTACCATCATGATCATTTTAGTGCTACAAATCGCTTTCTCTTTGCCAGAACAGGAAAAAGATATTCCCGTGCATATGATATTTAGACTATAATGCTCTATTCTCGTGCCGCTTGAGCCTCTACACTAATGATCTCACATCATCATTTTTAGCGGTGTTATGCGGGATTATTTGTCCGCCACAGGTGGCGCCAGGGTGGGATTAATAATAAGTACACTGCCAGAGGGAATAGTGATACATTCGCGTAGAGTAAAACACAAACACGTTCCACTAATTGAAAATTACATGGAGCGCAATTCTATTGGTTCGTTTAAATGTGAGCCATCTGGCTGAATTTTTCTGAAAGTGTATCTAAGGATAGCAGTCAAGCGATATTCATATATTTTATAACTGTCGATATCTGATGGCCCTTACAGTAAAACTATATTAACCTTATTTGGGTAGACAACTTACTCCATAAATGATATCTCCTTTTTTTTTTTTTTTTTTTTTGAGGGAGGGTTCTGGAAACTGTCACCAGATGGGGCGAAAGTAGAATCCCACGATTGCTGACTTTTTTCCCATTTGAGTTAAACTACCCATATGCAAACCACTTTATTAATATGAATTAATATTGAATTAATATGAACAATTTATATATTAATATAAATTAAATACCATCTTTATTATTAAGATGGTATTTAATTTTTTTATTTAAACATTTATAAAGATTCAAATACAGATTTCAAAAATAATAAATGTATTTTATTTTGCTGCATCTAAATCATTACGCGAACAAACCTTGCATCTGAAAATTTTAATGTTGTAGCCCAGTTGTTCTGTTAAAGTATGGTGCGTGCGCAGTAATTTTTATATAATGCACATGCGCAGTACGTTTGATATAATGCGCACGCGCATTCAGTAAATTCTTAGTATTGTATTTATAATATTAAAACTGCTTAATTACCTAACAATACGTTTAATTATATCATAATTTTTTCTAAAATTCTTTAAATAAAGCATTAAATGGTATTTTGTAGTTCCATTTCTGCTTGTTTTCCATTACTGTATCTAAAAAAAAAAGTACGATAACCCTAAAAGTGTGTTTTTATAGAAAAGTAAATAAATTTAATATTTTCATTTAAACATCTATAAAGACCTACAATTTATAAAAAAAATATTTAATTTTCAGCACCTAAATTATTCCATGAACTTACTGATATCAGTTGAAAGTTGTAGTTTTGAGAGTATTATTTATCAAAAAATACTAATGTAGCGCGGTGGTTCGGGCAAAATATAGCGCCTGCGCAATACGTTTGACATGAACATAAAATTAAATGTGTCCTATGGATTTTTCGCCTGGATCAATGAGGAACATACACAAGTAAATGAGCAGAATCTCTTAATAAAGAACTTCCGCTGTATTTTTGTGCAATTGGTGCGCCACCTAACGATATAACCAGTACTACTTAATGGAGTTGCCAAAATAGAGGATTTGAACCCCGCCTGGAATATAATTGGGAAGTTACTCCACTGGAAGAGTTCAACAACACTCAAGAATCCCACTACCATTTTGGGATGGTTTGTGGAGTGTTGTTTCATCATTTCGTGTTTTCCCCTAAGGCAAGTGCCTCTTGGGTAGAAATTAAAGATTCCGTTAGTGTATACTCGCCCAGTCGTAAAATGAATCTGCCCTCGTTAACAGTATTCCTAATTGATGGACAATTATCGTCATTACGCAGAGGGTGTTTGAGTATCAGCGATGTTTTAACTTCTTTGCCACCTCCGGCAGAGAGGAAAGACACCGAGCGCGTGCTTCTAATTCATCTGGCAATGCACTAACAATGTATATTTAAACATGGCCACTTATTCACGACTGGTTGATGAGCAATGAATCCCCGATCGTTTAATAGCGACCGAGCACGGACATGGGGTGACGCAGAGCGTGAAAACTAAAGTTGGCCGTCTAAATTAACCGTCACGTCCATCCTATCTGGAATCGTGCCAAATCTCACCTGTTCCGCGAATTGAGAGAAGTGGCGGAAATGTGCCGCCTATTGTTATGTCTTAGCGAGGTGCTCTTCTGGTTCCTTTACATCAGTGAATCACTTCCGCCAGGTTTCCAAGTTTCCTACGGACTTCATTTAACGATTAGTGTCACCCTTTCAGATAAACTGCTGCGATTAAAAGTCAATGACTGTATTTTGTTGAACAAACGCAGAGTTAGCGATGTTTTCCTTTACACGTTACAGAAACAGACCCACTGGGGTGGGGGGAGGGAAAGAAACAGAGAGAGAGAGAGAGAGAGAGAGAGAGAGAGAGAGAGAGAGAGAGAGAGAGAGAGCGATAAACTCGAATTTGTACTCGATAATTTAATGGATGAAATATATAGCGCGATTTGTAACTGAAATTTCCAAATAGGCTAAATTTGTTTCTATTATCGCTTATACTTTTTTTTTTTTTTTTTCATTTCATATGCACATGCGCACTTGTGCTGGTGTTAATTATACAGAAACACAGAACGAAAAAGAAAAATCGATTTCGATACGTTGTTCCGCTTCGAAGAGGAGGTAAACAATGACTCACGGCAGGGGGGGGGGTGTTCCCTGTGAGGTAAGCTACTTGCGTTATGGAAATAACGGTTATGGTAGCTAGCAGCACCTGTTGTTCATAATGTAAGAGCTTCGTTCTGCCGGAGGATACAAGGGTTAAATGGAGATGAAACCTACGAAAATTGAATCTTGCACAGAATCGGATATGGTTCGGCTGACGGGTGCGTGTAAGGAACTGCTTATATATGTAGAAAGAGATGTTGTGGAAGCTCGAGCTCAAGAATATAAAAAGTGCTCGGCTGACACAGAATCAGATAGGAAATGGCACTCCAGCAAACGTAGAGAGAGAGAGAGAGAGAGAGAGCGCGTTATTTTTGATTTTTTTTTCCTTTTAAGATTTGTGTGCTGGCTGCGTATCTTTTGTTTTCGAACGGCATATACATTACAAAAGAGTAGAGGAGTTTATCATTTCCAGTTTCTTATTAGGAAGATATTCGACGTTAACTTTGGATGCTACCGGTTGTTTCTCGTTGAACACCAGCAATTGCCATCAGTTACTTAGGCACCAAAGTAATATGGTGGAATTCGCGTATAAATGCAGATTAAATCTGATCACATTGGTATCATAAAAATCTAACATTTCACTGTTCAAATCATTGTCACATTATCTTCATTAAACGGACAATGCCAATGATTTGAATCCTCATCTTAGTGACTATTATCTTAGCCCCCCTGGACTACTATCAATCATGCTGCTAGTCTCACCCCTTATCCAGCAAATCTGGTCACATATAAGTCTTTAATTCCTTCATAAGCTGTCAAATAGCAATATTCCATAACACAATCTCCGAGAGAACACTCGTCACTACTGTAAATATGCTCAAAGGACGTATTTCAGCTGCTGATTTGTGGGAAAAGGTTCACTGGAGAATCCCACTGTGTACTCTTCGAGTGACTCCTTCCCCTGCCTCTAAAAGAAACAAACTGCACAGTGCTAATAGATTCCTTCCTAGAAAATGCTGAAGGTCGCGCAGTCACTTGATGCGGATGTTTATAAATTTACCAATAAGAAGTATTGGAAATCTTAAAACATTGCTCTGTTCTTATGCTCTAATAGAGTAAGCCCACCCACATTCTTCTGTGTGTGATCAATTACTTAAGAAACTATTACATTATATTATCTCCTTTCACTTAAGGACCTGGATTCTGCCTACTTTCATGTTGGACTACTTAGCTGGTAACATTCTGTGTTTATTGTGATTATACAAATAGACTGTATTTATTATTCATTAGGCAGCATTGCTGTACTGGATATCAACTTCCTCCTTGACAGTAATTTATGCATTCCGTTAATCTCCTGGCGATATACTTGGCCTTGGTAGAAGCTTTGCCTACTTAGATGTACTTCTCTGTATATTTCTCTTCCTTCTTATGGTCTCGTGGGTTGCACAGTTGATATTATTACCTTCCTCTCCACACTGGGTGGAAAAGACTTGAGTGCGAATCCCATCAATGACATGAGGAATTTTTGTGGGCCTCTTTCACAACGTGGCTGAGTTAGCCGGTCTCAGATGAGAGTGTTATGGTTTTTTCCTCCTGGAAACTCAGGTTTTTCATCCAGCAAACAGAAAATCGACCACAGAATATACGAAATTTACAAATATAATATATAATCACAGTTTACCTTCCCTTAAAATTATAGTAGAAGAGAAAACAGTGATTTTGATCGCATATGAGGGAACCAATGCTTCGTTATGGGCTTAAATATACGATTCGTCAAAAGTATTTCAACAGTGTTTTGCCAAAACACTTCTTTAGCGTTATCAACAGCATATTATACTGTAAGATCATACTCAAGTGACATCTAGATGGGTGTCGAATGTTACATGAATCTTGCCGAATAAAATAAACAAGATCCGTTTACTGCTTTTTATGAGTATGAATTTTTATTCATATAAAGTAAGAAGTTGATCATTCTAAGCTTTTATGATCAAATCTGCTAGAGTTTTTAAACTGCTATAATATTTAGTATGTGTGTTGAGCACTAACGCTGCTAAGGCTGTGAGGTATCAGTAAATCGCGTTATGGTCGATTTTTGCCTTTCTGTGAAGAAAACCCACGCTCTCCTCGGCAACGTAAGACTTTTGTGGATTTATTGGATGATTGTTTTCTGCAGCAGCATGTTCGAGAGGCAACTAGAGAGGGTAATACTCTTGATCTGGTTATCAGCAGTGATCATTCGTGTATTAAGAATTTGCAGATAAAAGGAGCCACTAGGTGGCAGTGATCACAGTGTACTGACGTGGGATTTACTTAAAGATTTAATTACCATCAGGGGTAAAGGAAAGGGCTTTTGCTTCCGTAAAGGTGAGTACAGTGGTCTCCGACAGTTTTTAAATTCTGTACAGTGAGATCAACTGACGATGTTACCAACAGTAAATTCTAAGTGGGAAGCATTCAAGGAATTAATTGTGGATGCTACTAAAAGTTTCATACCTACTAAGAAATATTGTTCAAGGTTTAGGCCTAAATGGTTATCAAATGAACTAATGAGACTCGTGGCAGAGAAGAAAAATGCATGGGATGCATATAAATTATCAAGCGACTCAGAAGCCTATGGCAGATATAAGTTAGTCTGTAATCAGGTCACAAAGGAGGTTCGGCAGGCGAAGGCAGATTACGAGAAATCCTTGGCAAAATATGCCAAGAAAAACAGCAAGGATTTTTTTACTTATATAAACTCTAAAAGGAAGTGGATGAATGAGATTGGTCCACTTGATATCGATGGATCGACTGTTGATGATCCTGCCCAGATAGCAAACAAACTGAATGAGTATTTTGCATCTACATACACACGTGAGGAATTATTAAGGTTTGGAAATGGCAGAAGGTTATCAAATTGTAGCAGGGTACTTAATGATTTTGTAATAAATGAGAGCAAAGTGGAGGAGAAATTGTTGAAGTTAAACATAAGAAAAGCACCTGGGGTGGATGGGATCTATCCAATTATGAGAGCATCCTTGGACTGAGAGGAGGTCCCCACGGACTGGAGATGTGCAAATGTGTCCCCAATTCACAAAGGGGTATCGAAGGGTGACACGAGTAATTACAGACCGGTTAGTTTAACTTCTGTTCCGGGTAAAATAATGGAGTCGCTGGTTAAAGATGCATTGCAGGATCATCTAGACAAGACTGCAGTAATAATTCAGACACAGCATGGGTTTGTTAAGGGAAAGTCTTGTCTGACAAATTTGATAGGATATTATGATGTGGTTACAAAGGAACTGGATGCGAAAAATAATTTTGATATCATATATTTGGATTTCAGGAAAGCTTTTGACACTGTTGCGCATGGAAGACTATTGTACAAATTGGAGCAGAATGGTATTAAGGGTAAGTTGCTACAGTGGATAAGAGGATGGTTAAGTGCGAGAAGACAGAGGGTGGTAATCAATGGGTGCTGCTCTTCGTGGACTAAAGTTATTAGTGGAGTCCCACAGGGTTCTGTGTTGGGTCCACTGTTATTTTGTATATTTATCAATGATATTGATGAAGATATATCAGGCTTAGTGTCGAAGTTTGCAGATGTTACAAAGGTTGGCAGGGTTGTTAATGACAGTAATGGCAGTGTGCTACTGCAACAGGGTCTAGATAATTTGGGCAGATGGTCTGAGAAGTGGCAACTGAAGTTTAGCCTTGACAAATGCAAAGAACTGCATATGGGTAGAAGTAACCCCAGAGAAACGTACCAACTGTGTGGTACTACACTTAAGGTGGTAGAAAATGAAAAAGACCTGGGAGTAATTGTGCAGGCAGATATGAAGTTTTCTGAGTAATGCAGACAGGCTGCCAGGGCAGATCATGGGGTTTTGTCAATGATATATAGGAATTTTGCTAGCAGGGAAAAGGAGGTGATTATCCCTCTGTATAAGGCAATGGTTAGGCCACGCCTTGAGTACTTCGTGCAGGTCTGGAGGCCTCATTTTAGGAAGGATGTAGATTTGCTGGATCGTGTACAGAGAAGAAGGGCAACAAGATTGGTGAGGGGAATGAAGGGATCCTCTTACCAAGAGAGGCTTAAGTTCTGAAAATTGCAGTGGCTGGAAACTAGGCACCTGCGCGATGATCTGATTGAGGTGTATAAGGCCTTGAATGGGTTGAACAGGCTGAATTCTGATGGGATTGTTCAGATTACGAACCTTAAGGGGGCATAAATTCAAATTAAGAAAAGACAGATGTAGAATAGATGTGCGGAAATTTGCCTTTAACCAGCGAGTGGTTAATTGCTGGAACAAACTTCCATTTGTCGTTGTGGAAGTTGATGGACAGGCATTTTGGAGGGAATGGTATGATTTTTTTTTTTTGGCTGATGCTGCATAAGCTCATACACTTGCTTTCTTGTATCACATGCCACTACTACTACTACGTCTCATAAAATATTCATCGCGTTATTGATTGGATTCGAACCCAGGCCTCTTTTGCTCGGTACGTAGAGCATGGTGATTAGACTAACTGTGCATTTAGTTGACCTAAATAACTGCCTTCGCGATTCTCCCAACGTTATGTACACCTGCTAGATGTACATAATGCTGGAAGATGTTAGCCTACTCGTATCAGCTCCCCTATTGTGTTTGATTTGATTTCTTAAATGGACTCAATGTTGGGATGGCTAAAAGTTGCATGGACCAAAGCGATTGAATGAGTAGGCTGTGGCACGACAGAAATGTTTTTGTCAGTCAAAAATTGTCCGGACGGCGAGTGACGTGTGACGCGGCGCATTGTCTTGTTGAAGGAGCGAACCATTTCGTCATTTTTACAGTAATTTATGGCGGATTGACTCTCTCACCCGTTATAAAACTTCTTGGTAGTACACTGCATTAATAGTGTCATTTTGCAGAACAAATTCTGGCAACACCATCCCTTCATTTAAAAAAAAAAAAAAAGCAATCAATACGACCTTTACGTGTGATTTTAATTACTGTGCATTTTCGGATCTTTCTGACGACGTTGTTTTCCAATGGGAGCTGTGACTGATCCAAGACTCATCACCTATTATAATTTTTGTTAAAAATTAAAAATGAAAGGCTGAAACTTGGTGTGCTTATGCTCAAACGATATAATTGTATGCCCCTTTCAGATCTTTCAGCTAGGCTATGCATTCAAGAACTTTTTTTTAAAACCAAACGTGTACATACACGAGTGCGTGTTTGCGTGGAAGATGCAAAAAAAAAGATATACTTGATGCGAAAGAGCCTTTTCCGACGACCTGGCGCAGTATTAGCGGTTTGAATTCTATAAAATCAGTTGATGTGGATGTAATGAAAACTGAAGCATTTTACAAGGGAAAGAAAACGGAAAGAGCTGCTACCGCTGCTCCTACTACTACTGCCTAGATTGAGTTAAGCGGCAAAAAGAGGGAAAATTAGACTCGGGGGTACAGAAGGGAAAAACTGACTTCTTAGTGATAGCTGCCTAAAAGCGTCTGCAATTGAAGAGCTGATAAAAGTTTCAGGACGTAAACGGACGCCTAACACGCAGTAAATGCAGAGAGAGAAATACGCGCAGAAGGTAAAAGTTGGAGGTAAAGTGAAAAATCACAGGAAAGAACATTAAAATCCATCTGAGAAATGGATCCATTAAAATGCAATTTATCTGGCTCCCTCTAGCAGATATGAAGTTAACTAATGTCCTACTGTCATTCAGGGCGAGGTAATATAATTGTCAGCATAATGGACGGCCAGATGATCTATCAGACTTACAGTTAAGGGATCTTAACAAATTCGGAAAGGAAGTCATAATGACGTTAGAGGCAGTCACGATCTTTAAAAGTGTTCCAAGGTCGGTTGTCCTGACTACTGTAATAGAACTTAGCATCGATCAATGGCAGCACCATCCTGCAACCTTAATATATGGAATTCTTTTAGTTTTGATGTTGTTCTGGAGAAGCTAAAGTTAGTTCATCGGAATCCTTATAACATATAGCATTCAACGCCATCTAGGGGGGGGGAACGTGCAAAGCGTGATTGGTCTCGATGCCTTGAAGAAACAGCAAATATTAAAGAAAATAAAAATGGATGAAAGAGAAATGCGTAAATATGGTTGAATTTTCCCTTAATTTCTTTTCGTAGGTATACATAAATTTCCTGGCTGTAACCCAGTGCCTCTTAGAAAAACAATATGGCGGACTGAGGACAATCGAGGATAATAATATTTCTGTTGTTTTTTTTTTTTTTAATTCATTCTGGAAGGCTTATGAATGAGTTCAGTGCAATCTTCAAACGCAGACACCTCATGGTTATCCACCGGGATCTCTTCGAAGTATAATTGCAATCACTGGAAGCATTCCACAAGGGGACATCTCCTCCTTTCGAACACTATTTACAGTCATCATGGATCCCTTCTTATCAATGAACAAAAATATAATTTCAACATAAAATTCTTTTTATCTCTGAAGATTCGAACTCTACTGTCGTATCTGGTAAAAAAAACAAAATTAGCACGAAAGACTCCAAAATAACTGTGCTCAATTGAACTGAACATTAACACAGAAAATTCGTGCTAATGGATTGCGTGTTCAACAAGCGACAAAGATCTAAGGATAATGTGGGACGCTAAGATGTTCTTTATTTTCCACTTCGAAGACATGAGAACAAAATACGAATATGCATCCATAAAACTGCGGTCATAAATCAGAAGTCATTATCTGATATGTCCAGAGATTCGTTGTGTCTATAATTATCTATGCTTTAGTTATCTGGTTGTCTTCCTCCTCTCCATCGTATCTGGAGTGGCACTAAATTTTGGAATATTGGCCTTTTCTAATGCTGAATCCTAATATTTTAACCTTTATCCCTTCCCCTTGTTACTAGCATACTAGATTCCCCTAAAATAGGTGACGCCATCAAATACAGTAGGTTGGTTGTCACTGCATGCTTTGATAGTTGGTTATCGTAGTAAGCCTATACAACAACTACAAACTGGTCCCGAGAAACTATGCTCGAACACAAGGTACAAAACCAGAATCCTAAACAACTCAGCCTTGATCGAATTTTACTGACGCAGAAGAGATTAGTATTAATGGAACCCGAAAAAATAGTAGGAGACCTGTACAACCAACCAGGATCATATCCAGGCCTCGTCCTTCAACGGAGATGCTGCCATTTGAGATTTAACCAGTGCTGTCATGGCAATGGGGCTTTGCTTCGAACTATGCAGAGAGTGACCAATTCCTCTGGACCCCCTCCTTTTGAATGGCAGTTGTGATGTGTCTTTACCATGGGATCTGTAAACCTTCGATGCTTTTGCTTTTTGATCTACTATTTCAAAATTTTCAATTCAATTTATCATTCTATTGAGGAAGTGGATCTCGCAGTAAGGATAGCCCTCGTGGGTATCGAAGTGAATATAATCACCGTACTCTCCACACTGGGTAGAAAAGACTTGAGTTCGAATCCTGTTAAAGACGTGAGGAATTTTTATGGGCTTTTGCACAACCTGCTGAGTTAGCTGGTCTCAGGTTTTTCGTCCAGCAAACAGACAAATCTACCAAAAATACATGCAGTTATCTGAATGCCCTTATCTGAATTAAATAAATAAATAAAATCAGTGCTTAAGATTTTAGAACCCAATCAAAAGTTATAATCTGGTTGGTTGTACAAGTCTCCTACTGTGATGCAAGCAAGCTACTGAGTATTTTGTTGAAAACATAATAATAAACTGAAAATATCCACACGAAAACAAAGAGCCAAATAGTCAGCGTGTAAGTCAGAATTAAAAGGGAAGATGATAGAACAAGTAGTGAAGTTTAGCTATTTTTTTGAGTACAGTCTACGAATAATTTAAGATGTAGAAGGACAAGCATTAAAAGCGAGTAGAATATCGGAGGGTTAAATAACATAATTTGTATCAAATGAAATATTAACTATAACGAGTTGCCCTAATATTTCATTAATTACAAACAAATATTTTTAAGTAAATGGCAGAATAACCTTCTGACAATGTTTGTTTTTAAAAGTAGTGAAAAATGACACTGCTAAAAGGTTAACGTTATTCAATCCATTGTCTATTAAATACGGTGATGTCCTTTGTATTCTCTTTGTGAACTCCTCTGACCATATATGGTTGTTCAGAGTATAAACAGAAAATGTATTTATATTTTTCTTAATTTGTCATTTACTGAAAAAAAAAAAAGTTGTTTGAAAGTAGTGCAGTACCAGGGCAACTCGTTGTGAAAGCAGAGTTTGTTCTGCTGCTAGCGATAAGACCATTATATTAACAAGGCAGGTAAATCCTGTTGGTCCCAAACACACAAGTTTTAAACGTGAACTTTGAAAACTTTCTTTTTAAACTATTTGTTATTCTGATGGCGGCGCCACCTACAATGAAAATCGCTTCACGTCTCAAACAGAAGACAAAAAGCCATTATACCAGAATGAGTTGTAAGTGAAATCAAAAGAACATGTAACTATTTCTCGGATTTAACGACACCCCTGGTAAGTGAGGACGAGGGAATACAGAGCGTATGACGTCTCGAGACTGTGTAATGATGATTTTTGCTATTTCTTCGAACTTTGTGCGCGGAATTTAATAAGAAAATGTGCGCTTCTGATAGAATGGGAGGCTTTTATTTTCGTAGTTGTAAACTGGGTCAGAAATAGTGAACCACTTCGTGTTTGGGGTTCTCAACTCTCGTAATCTCCAAGTGAATGGTTTTTGCGATCTGGCGTAGAGACGGACGGTGTGAAACTGTTTGCTCAACCGACACTGTGGCTTTAGCTCTTTCTTCTCTGTTTGTAAGGTATTTGTTGGACAGACGTGAACACTTCGGGAGAAAACAAGAGAGGATGGTGGAACATGGAAGAAAATGGCCATCGAAGGAGATAAAAAATAAGAGAGAGACAAAACCATGGCTGGTTTTGTCTGTTAATGACATATTGGTTGTTAATACTGTTAAGCATTCTGTTATATTTGTAAATAAACATTGAAAGTTTAATTTTAACTAAGTGATAAACGATGTTTACTACTAGTTTTTGAAATTAGAGGTTTAGATGTTTATTATTGTAATAAAGGTCGCTTTAAGACTCATAAAATAAACAGTAAAAGGTCGGCGGTAAAGAAACTTGTTTCTTTAAGGCTTTGAGAGAGTTTTTCTCCTTCTAATTTTATAATAATGGTTTAAAACCTCTACTTTACCGATATTATATTATGGCTGCAGTATTTGGTGTCATTATAAAAATCAGATTAAGGATTTACTGAGGTTTTTGCGTTATCGACTGAGATTGGAGTATAAAAAAAAAAAAAAAAAAAATGGCGTAGAAGCATTGATTGCCAACAATTTTTACTTTCATCGCAGAAGTGAAGAACGTTGATGGACTGTCGATTTTTAAATAGGGATTATTATGAATAGTTTTAACGCAAACTTTATTCAAAATTAAATTTCCCTCAAACTTACTCGTATATAATCTGAGAAAAACGAATTATGGCCATAACCATTAGTTCAATCGTGTGGGATAATTGATCAATATAACATATATTTTATTTAATTTCACAGTGCCTACTTACCCACCGATGAGGCACTAACTACCGCCGAAACCGTGGTCGGGATACCAGCGTAAATTTGAAATAAATAGCAATATAGTGTTTTTCATTGGAGCAGGGCTTTTGATTTAAAGTGCGTAGTGCAATACCAAGGAAACTCTTGGTGGAGTTCCTCCACAATTAAAAAAATAATAGTTTTACGCATGCAGTTTCGTAAATCACCATATATACACTAGTGAAAAAATAATGTTTCCCTTGTGACTGCTTGCACTCTGTAATATGTTTGTTGTTGGTGGGGGTCGTTCCAGTTGTGTGATCGAACCTTTACGAGGCTCATCATCACGCAGATTTCCTACAGACAGCATCCGGCGAGTCCAAGCAATTTGGTGGCACTCAGTGACAGTTAATGGGCGAAATTAGACGCTACGTTTCGTCATGCAGGACAACGGAATTGATGGATGGAACGCTGCAATAAGCGGTGCATCAGCAGTGATCTGCCACATCCATCAGTGCATGGGCAGTGCAAAAAAAATTGGACAACCGATTAATTTTCTTTTAGTCTGCCACGCGCGCTGATGTATTAGACTCGAGCGGAAGAGCTGTGGGGAAAACTATGCTACGCGCGAGACCTCGCGGTAATGGAAAGCTGTAGCTGCTTTTAGCTCCTGCCTTGTCCTGTGTGCAACCATTACAGACACCTGGTCTGGTGTCGGAAAGGGGGTGGGGAGAGGAGGGGAGGAGAGGCAGGTATGGGGCTTCTTCCGAACTTCCTCATCCCCGACTCATTAAACAGCAAATACCTGGGAAGATAATGGACGAGATCCTACTCTTGCCAGTCGCTTCAACATTGACGAGAGAGGGCGTATTGACCGATTGCAACCTTCGGCTGTGTTCGCTCTTTTCGTCACGTGATAGGCAAGAGTGGCACCTTCCAGATCAAAGAGATCGTTTGATATGGTCCATTGCTAAGTCAAGTTCTTCCCATTTCTAATGTGGCCATTTGGTGCTTTCTTAAATTTAAGGAGTACCGAGTTGTTTAACTTACCGTATCTACTTCAAGGCAACCAACGGCATGCGCTGCTTTTTGGGCATTGTGGCCACACAAAAGTCACTGCAGTAACCTGAAAATAGAAAGGAGAAATCCATTTAAGAGCACATTTTTAGATGAACGATTTATGTTAATATTTAGTTGTGCTGAACACAGCAAGTGTTTTATTCTAACGTATGTGATCTTTAATTATTTGTAAAGTAATCTGTGAATAGAATTGACAGACAATTCAGAACGATTGATACTTATAATTCTAATTTGCTTCTCTCAAAGAATTCGAAGATCTCTCTCTATCTTTCAATTCGTTTATATATATAATGCCTCCCCCCCCCAAAATATTTGAAACTCCGACATTATTAAAGTATTGTTAACCCAGTCAACCCTATGCAAAAAAGAAGCAGCTCGAAAATTGCCAAGGACCACTACAAATATCAATAGCAGCTAATATGGACAATCAAGTCGTAGGCGATATCAATTGGCTGAACTTTTGACAAGCTTGTCAATCGAGAATACCCTTTTAGAGAGGCAAACTGACCCTTCTCTAAGTCTAAAAGATGCAGCTGACATCTGAAGCCGAAAATTTTTATATGAGTTTGTAATTTGTTAATATTGGAAGGTTTGAATCCTTCTGCAATTGATCCAGAAGTCTTCCTGTCTCTCACCAAAGGATGCACATACATGGATTTTGAACTGAAAGCAACAAATGGCCCTATTGAAACTAACGTGGTTCACTCACTAAAAGGGAACCTTCCTTTCCCCAGTTTGCCACTCTACCAAAATTACCAGCCAGTATGACTAGTATACAATGATCCAGTTATTAAAGTTTTAAATAATCTTATGTTGTGTACTGATAAACTGATATAAAGAATCGCTAAAAATGCCCTTGAGTTATCCAGCTGTAACATCCGGAAAACGGCAAGTAAAACGTTTGAATTAATTAAAATAGCATTAGATAATGATACCAGGAGCCATACAAGAATATCTGAGCGATTACATCAATTTATAAAAAGCGACGAACATCATTTGCAGTACCATCATGCCCCACCACTACAACACTCCTGCCCACTCAGCACAACAGCATTTTCATCCAAATACGATATCACAAAATGCCATATACCGTGACTCCTCATAATCGTCTAGTTTCCCGAAACAATTTTTTATATTTCTTATTTAAACAAAATACTTTCAGGAAAATAAAGCATTTCGTGTTTTGAATTTCATTTTAGCTTTTTAACTCCAATTTTTCATCCCTAAAACACAAGAAGATCGACTATAAAATGCACAGACACGATATAATGCTTCTCTCTCTATTAGGGTTTTAAAAATGCTAATTCGAATTTAAATAACGATCCCAAATTTCTCTTGTAATACCAGAGGTATTACAAGCTCCATAGTCTGTTGTCTGGCTCTATAACAGTAGATCCGATAATGGACCCTGGAAACAGACCATTAAGGCCTTAACTCCACTATTTCATCTCTGCCAAAGCCTGCAGTTCATCTAATTTAATATCCAGATCTTGTCTGGACTGCGATTGTTCGAATATTTCTCTATCATGCAACTGCGCACTGTTCGAAGACAACCATAAAAATGGTTGCTTGTATTAATCTCTCTTGTTGAAAGAGATAGGATAGCATCGTTAAACAGAAAGCATCTGCACACACACACACGAAGAAATATTGACTGACATCGTTTTCTTTGCATTACGTAAAGGATGAAACCCTACAGTAGACTTGGCTCATTCTAGGCTCCCTGATGGGAGGTTGTTTTTTCCCTCTTTCACTTTAGATATTGATATTTGATATCCGAATGGAAAATTCGCCATTTCAACGCGGAACAGGTGACTTACAGTTTAGATAGATGTTTTGCTTTTTTTAGAGTTTTTTTTTTGGTTTGTTTTTGTTTCCTGTTAGAGTGAATTGAGTCAGATTTCTCTCAACTCTAGTTAAAGGAAATAGGACCTTACGCTTTATCTTTCATGCTCTGTCATTCGAGTATTTCAATGGTACAAGAAACTATGCAGCTTCTTCAACATCGCTTTTTTTTTTTTTTTTTGCAATGCGAGATTTTCTTATGATAAAGCATGTCTATGAATTCTTATTTTCTAAATAACGAGTGGAAAACAGCTACAGTATAAAGGAACTATAAAAACAAACTACGATATAAAAAGTAATGAGCATATTATTTATGATGCAGAAGGTTTAACGATTTCTCCAAGTATTCTGTTGTTGTCAATAATCGAATAGTATTAGTATTAATATTAGCCACACAGGATACCTGAAAATGAAAAAATATCTCAAAAACATTGATTCTGCAACATGATGCGAAAATGAATAGTTTTACGTTAAGATTATCACTAAATATAATACCACTCTTATACCACGTGATTTAATAATATAATTTATTAAGCTATTCGCCTAAACTACTATGCATTAAGGTAACGTTTCAAGTCTCTTACCGAAACCCATCATCAGACCGTGCTGCTGACAGACTCCTCTTACCGATGCTCACAGAAACTATGAGGTATGCACTTCAGGTTTTTGGGAGCATCGGCAAGAGGAGTCTGTCAGCAGCACGGTCTGATGATGGGTTTCGGTAAGATACTTGAAACGTTACCTTAATGTATAGTAGCTTAGGCGAATAGCTTAATACACTATATTATTAAATCACGTGGTATAAGAGTGGTATTATATTTAGTAATAATCTTAATGGAAATCAACCACGTAACGTCCTTCCCTAACTATATTGAATAGTTTTAATTTATTTTTCTGATGTCCCTCTTGAAGTCCAGTAAGTTGTTAGAATTTGTACACTGTCCACCAAAATATTAGAAAAGCGGACATCGCAGTATATGAGCACTTCCATAACTAGTCTTAAATGTGCCTTACATTTTAAAATAACATCGTAAATCTCAAATTACAATGCTGGATATTACACGAAGCAATCTAATTGGAAAAGTCCTTCATTTAATAATCTATGGATACGAGCTTAACTTTTAAAGGAGCTGCATAGCAGCGGTATTGTCCTAGAAAACCATCCTTTTTTATATGATTCAGCTATTTTGTTTAAGTATTCTTCTATTAACGGATAAAATGAATCAATGGTTTCTTGGATAGAAACTGTTTAGGTGGACTGATTGATGGTAACGTGAGCGACTACTGGAACTTGACCTTCCTGTAGTTGTACCCATTGTGCTCCTCTAATGTCTTACAAGCCTCAGTTCTTTAAGCAGAGATGGACG
The DNA here is from genome assembly GCF_048544385.1 of Mastigoproctus giganteus. Lineage (NCBI taxonomy): Eukaryota > Metazoa > Arthropoda > Arachnida > Uropygi > Thelyphonidae > Mastigoproctus > Mastigoproctus giganteus. The sequence continues at coordinate 65,534,150 of NC_143587.1, forward strand.
TTGATCATAATGATGCGAAATCCTCAGACAAAAAATTTTTCTTATAGTACCGAGATCAGTTATTACAAGATGGCGTCAATCTTGACGCATCAGCAAAGCTCTGCCTTTCCTTTGATTACTGGAAGTTTGCAAAGGGAAAGATTAGACTAACAAATTATTTCGTGAGTGTTAAGTTAATTAGGTATTACTCGGATTCAACCCTACCTTCGCCTACAGTAACTATACGAATCTGCAACCTCAGCTTGGGATTACAAATTCGTAGTAACCATGACAACCGTTGGATATTCGTATTCTAAATGCGCGGATTAAAAATAATAAAAAGCAATAGAAAATTCCTAAAGATCCTTTGCTGGATGGATAAAACTGTCGCTGCTAGTTTCTTAATGAACATATTTCACAGTCTTAAATTTTCAAATAACGACCGAATGTTGGATACTACACAAAAGAACGCTAGAGCTTTTACCCTAGTGTCATCTCGGAGCTCAGGCGAAAGAAAATTAGATGACGTCACCTAGTTGGCTGAAGCGACTGTCTTATGTGTGTCATTTTGTCAGTCAGCAAGCCAAAAAGTAAAAAGCTCGGCTGTACTCTACACATTGGAAGCGATGCGGAGGGTGTTACTGAGCAATCGACGCTTACACAGACAGGGCGTCAAGTCACGAGTTGTTCCTTAAGAAATCATGAGCTGTTTTCTTTACATAGAGGAACAAGAGACAATCACGAGTTAGTTCATTATTGCAGCTGTTGGATGAAGATGGTGGGAAAATGTCCTGATTCAGCAGAATTTTTCTCTGACGATGCACTTATAACATGGAGACTTAGTACAGACTTAACTTCCACTTTTTTTGTTTGTATGAAAGTAAACAGTAAAAAAGAGTGGAGGGTTTTTATCGATTGCAAGATTCATTCTTCATAATTTTCTTTTAAGAGTCGCAATCACAAGAAACAGTAGACGCTTTAAATTTATGAGCCACGTTGATTAAAACACATTCAAGTCAAAAACGCATAATTTTTTTAATAATTATATTATATAAATTACCATTCGGTGTAATTTACAGTTAAAATTAATATATTTTAAATTAATAAATTATAATTAAAGCAATATAAATAATTTAATATTTTATAAAACATTTCTTAAATAAGAAATTGTATTCAATAACGATTCAGCTAATTTATTTAATTGAACGTTTCCCAAAATGTATCATGATATACCGTAGATGTACAGTGGGTCCCAAAAGTTTAGAAATAAACTAAAAAAAGTAAATAAATCAATAACCCTTTTATTAGATTTTGTTAAAACGCTAGCCACTCATTCGTCTTCATATGCTTTAAAGCATAAAGACCGGACAAATTCTGAAGGTAAAGAGTTTTCAAATGTGCATGAGCAGGCAATAGCGCGTCAATAATCCATGAAAATCCTTAATAAATGAAAATATAACATACGTTAGTTCATCTACCTTACTTCTCCATAATTACAGCGAAACAGTGTCTTTTCCCTACCATAATTTACTTGCAAAAGAAATCAGAGATATTCAAACCCACCTATCAGACCAACGATTTAAATAACATTTTCATATTTCATAAACAAATTTATGAAATATATAGTCTCTATCAATACACAAAGACGAAATTGTCAGTGCATTCGCGGTATTTGTACCATCAACAAAAATTGGATTACGAGGAAATTTTTATTAAATTTAATAGCGAATGACAAGACAGGCGTAATGGATGCTCTCACCATAACGAAGTATCTATTAGAATATCCACAAACATCTTTCGAAAGTCTGGTGTTTAGATAAAATGTAACAGCAAATCCCAACCTATCTTTTCGAAAGCAGTGCAATAATAATGCAACTCGTTACAAAAGGCAATATTGTTTAAAATTTTTATAATTAAATTTAATTATATTAACTATATATCATTATTATGTTATGTTGATTACGAGTGTTTATATTAATTATAAAATGGGTTAGCGTTAGTATTAATAAATAATTTAATGAATTAATAAATTAGACATATACTCTAAACCAGTGGTTTTCAACCGGGGTGTCACGGCATCTAGGATGCCGCAACAACATTCTAGGGGTGCCATGTAATTTGGGTTTAAGTTACTTAAATTTAATTTTTTTAAATTTATATATTTATTTCATTATAAAAAGGTACATCCTTATTATTGTGTTCCCTAAACCACAATGACAGTTTTTACTTATGTCAACTGATCATTCTATTTACAATTCCAAAATAAAAAATAAAAAAATACAAAAAAACCTCAAGTTATAAAAGATAACACTTTCATTACATGCAATATAGCGACACAACCTTTTGGACTTGTATCGAATTAAGCTCGACAATATATTTGGCTACTAGGAAGAATTTTCTATATCTTACCTATATGAGTTAGGATTTTCTGTACTTACCACTATAAAAACTAACAAGAGGGAAAGACTACAAACAATTGAGGAAGAAATGAGAGTATGTCTCTCCAATATTCCACCTAATATCAAAAAGATCTGCGAATCACGCTAGGCACAAATATCTCACTGAAAAGTTACATAAACCTAGTGTTTAAATACCTTCCATCGTACGGTATCTTCTTAATTTTGTGGTGATCTATAATTGATGTTTATTTAGTACCTCTATATAAGGAATGAATTTATTATATAAGTACTGTATACATAATTTGTATTATGAATTATAATTTTGTTTATAATTATATTATTATAATAACTATCATATAATGTTTTTTTTAAATATTATACTGTATATATATATAAAATGGCCCAGGAGAGTCAAGGATCGAGTAGCTTACAAGAGGAACTGACCAGTCAGAAGACTGAATCACTGATGCCGGTTATATATATAGCAGAGAAAGAATCGGATCTAACAGACAGAAAATTCGGGAGCCACAAAATAAAATAAATTACTTAACGGTGCCATTCTTAAAAAAACAGGTCGAAAACCTTAAACGAAGGAAGTAAACTTATTTCCAACATCAAAAAATGTATTTTAATATAAAATCTCCATAGATAAAATTTCACCTCACATTGCTGGGCATTTTGCTAAAATACTCTTAAATTAAGAAAAAAAAAAAAAAATGCGTATAATTCATATTATTTTCTATCATTCAATGTAACATCGAAAACAGATTAACGGTTAATCTAATGTCTAATAGAATTAAATTTGTTCTAAGCATTCCTTTAAAAATCATTCCTCTATGTTTAAAGCCTTGCAGACAAAAGTTGCAGTTCAGTTTCAAAATTTGAAAACAATTGCTCAAGTTGTTCTCCATTTTCTCGTATTTACAAATCCTGCCACCAGGTGTCGGAGTACAAAGAATAATGGCTAATATGTCAAAATCCGTGCCCATTTTTGTCACGCAATTTGACGACACTGCAAGGGCGTGTGTTGTTTAAACATTTGTTTAATGTGTTCTCTCTCTCTCTCACTCACACACACATACACGTTTACTGGAGATTAGGAAACCCACTGACTTCCTTACTACAAAAAAATAAACTGCAGACAACGTACATAATACAGTACATTGTTAACGTTTTACACCAGAGGGCGATAGCAGTAGTTTTAAAAACACATTTAAATCCAACTAGCCAATCGAGAGTTAAAAATAGGTTGAACTTCGATATTACACCGATCTCGTTAATTTTATTTAAAATTGTAAAAGTGATCCCCGCACGACAACTCTTCAACAAATTCTGTACTCACTTAAATATTTAAGATGCCGTCTTGCTGTATCGATACTTAAAGACACGCCAATAGGCCGGCTGATTTTCAGTGTGGTTAGAATGATGCCGTAGCGGGGTTTACATAACTTAGCAGGAGTGGCATCTCCACCTCTCAGCCACGCTTTGTTACACACTCTTGCATCTTGCTAATTAACATTTAATTGCACACAACAATTAGGCTGTATTAGGTGACAGTTTTGCACGCGGGTATCAGGGGGATGTTGCTAAGCAACTGGAGCGTGAAAGAAAACAGATTGGAGAGGGTATTCGAGCGCACGCCGTGTCGGTTCCGCAGATTTTTTGGGAACAGGCTTGTGTCGGGAGTATCCAGCTAGATGTCGTTGTAAATACCTCTTTCAACTCCCCCAAAACCGACCCCCCTCTCTTGCTCACTCACTCTTTCTCTTTTTTAGACTCTGAATATAGTTACATGACTAGGTTTGCTATCTTATTACGAATTCTTCTAGTCCGTTGCCGTAGAAACGGAGGGTAGCTAGCGGGAACTCTCAGCTAAAGAATTTAGGATGGCGATAACATTATTATCGATATTTCGCTCACTTATGGCATGCATCTGGCGTTTGGGCGTGAAAGCTAAGTGACAACCTATTACAACAACGCAAAATAAAGGCAAAGTGTGTGATAAAATTCGACAACCATATACTCTAAACGAATTTCCATATTTCATAACTTTTAATTACTTTTATGGCTTTAATTAAATATCTGGAAATGTACAGGGGGTCACTTTTCATGGTCTGGAAAATTTAATATGTACTTGGAATGTGATAGTTTAAGCAAGTGCTTTTAAATTAAAGCATAAAACATATTATGCAAAAGAATTGTGATTTATTTTTATGAAATACTTTGGAGAATATTTCGTACTCTAAGAATTCTTTAAAGAATTAATAGAAAATAATTTCTATTTATTAAAATTTGCTGAAGGTAAACGCATTTAGCAAAATTTTTATAATATAAAATAAATATAACATTTACAGAGCATGATGGGAGTCTGTGACGTATTTACACGGGACTAATTGTGGCTGGTCGTCATGGTAATAGGTGGTAAGTTTAAGCAAGCAAAAGAATTATGATTTTTATTAAATACTTTGGAGATTATTTCGAATTAAAATTTGCTAAAATGTTTATCATAAAATAAATACGGTATAACATTTACAAAGCATGATGGGAGTTCGTGACGTATTTCCATGGGACTAATTGTAGCTAGTCGCCATGGTAACGGGTTATTCTAATTAGAAATATTGTGTTTGCAAGGGAATAACTGTGGGAATTTACTTAAAATTGCAAGCTTAGCTTTTGTGAAGCCAGAATCGTAACCAATCTGTTGAATCCTTTCCCACAATTCCTCCCCCCTATCTTTTATCTTCATACAACAGTCAACACTGCTCACTTGCTGCTCGACAACCTAGTTCTTCAGCTGACTTGGGGTCGTTATTCTGACGTTTGCGTTCCTCTCGGAAAGAGAGTTAGTTTCCGTTACTATGCAGATATGAACTCTCTGAGCACGCGAATCGCTGATGGACCCGCTGCCGTTGTAATAAAGTTGGCCATACGCGAAAACATGACAGCTCTTCGCGCTCCGTTCTCGGAGGAAGTTATTACGGCCCCTGCGTTCTTTTGCGGTGCCTCTGCTACTCATGAACTATGTCAACCTGACAACGTAACATCTGGCATTCGATAAGTCATCTACCTGACTCTTGCTTCAGTTAGTAGGGGTTAGAGTGGGGGATGGGGGAAATGATGTTTTGTATTTGGGAGGAATAAGGTATTCAAGAGGTAGGAAGACAAGGAAGTTCTTGTCGTGTTTGTCTCTGCAAAGACAACATCAAGATTAAGTTTCATCGCCCGGATATTTTTGAATGAGATAACCAGGCGGCGCTGCTGTCGTAATTAGGTGGGATAAAGATGGAGCGAAGATGATGTAGTGTAATTCTTACGCTACCTGAGTTTTAATGAATATTTATATAATGAACCTCTTTAAGAGGCAGGGACAAGGCTGACATTCTTGGAGAGAGAGAGAGAGAGAGAGAGAGAGGGTGCTTGCTAGAAATTATACATTTTAAGAGTTCACATCAAAAGAAATATTATGTAATTATCAACATAATTTATTTGTTTATTGTTTCTATTTATTTCTTAATATCACTAGAAGGCTGTTCATATATTTTGCGGTTTAGAATTACCTTCGAATTAATCGAATGAGGAAGAAATAATACTTTTTATTCTTACAATATCAATGCAAAGTTTCTAAAAACGTTCCTGCTGTCAGTATTGTGGTTATATTCCCTGATTTTCTGATATGGCAGAGAGCTCTTTTGTCTTTTCGCATACTGGTCACTTACTTTTCATCTTATACAATTTCTTTTACACCGATTCTCCTCACTATTTCCCTATTTTATTTCGTCTTTATACTCGCATCTTCTTTTTATATCACTCTGGTATAATCTAATACAATACGATACCCTTTCTCAAAGTTATTTCAACAACAAACACTGAAAATAGTTAACTGCCATAATATGCTCATATTTCATTATCAAAGGATGGGTTGTAGCAAATTTAGTTCCCACGTGAACAATAACGAATTACCCTTCTCAGAGCCACCTAGTGGACAGTTCTCTGGGGGAGAAAAGTTCTCTGCTAAGAGCGTATAATAAAGGTTTTTGGAAACGGTGGAAGAAGCAATTGTGATGTAACAGATTCTTTTCCACCCCATAATTTAGCGGATGGTCCCACAACTAAAACACCATCATGGAAGTACGTGCACTTAATCCAAGAGTATCTCACGCATACTTATTCATGGGTGTGGTCGAATTGTCGCGTGGTAAGGAGTGTGAGTTAAGAGATGACTTTAATCAGACACTAACCGGTGTTCTTACACCAAATGCGAGCTCGCCTTAACAAGCGCCCCCCTGAGACACATTAAGGAACAGCTACATTATGTAACCTGCCTGTCGTAAACTGAATAGCTGGCAATATTGCACCGCCAGTTAAACCTGCCAGGGACGCTAAGGTCACGTTTATCATCCGCGTCTCTAGAGGTGGCGATGAAAGTCTGATCGCTTCCGCTACAAGGTGTAGTCACCTGAATCACCACCACCACGTACGGGTGTGCGGCTAACAGGCACGTGCTGTGATATTTAACAAACAGATAATCGAGTAGCTTAAGATATTTATAGAGGAAGTCTGTCGGGAGAAATCTTCGTTCTATGTAAACGGATAACCACACCATAAATATCCAAGAAAGATACGGTGATGGACTAGTAACCTATCATAATTCTTCTCCATTGAGTGGGCCCATTTCATTAAGGTCACTATACAGTTCATTTTCCAATAGTTACTGTTGTTCCGGGATTGCGTACAAATGCGTATTCTTCAGTGCTGCCATCTTACGGTGTGTGTGAATAGTCCTAATTAATTTTGCAATAAATTGCATCATTAATTACAAAGGTTTGTGCATTTAAACTTGATACTCGAATAAATTCTTACTCTAAACTCCAGATCTGTTTCTTTCTGAGTAAGTGATAATACAATGTTCCGTTGTACGAAGCCGCGTGGCTACGTATGGGTTTAAATGCTACCCAATCTACTTACCAGTTGTCAAGCTCCTTGCCACATCTTTCCACCACGCTGCTTAATGTAACGCTAGATCTCTACATCAGAAAGACTCCCGCTAATGTTACTGTGACCTAATTTGCGGCACCACTCCTTCATACATCTGTCACCAGCTGTCCCTCTACATGTGAGTGACCTAGAAGCAGTCTTCTGTCGACACAAAAGTAATTTAATCGACCGAACAAAGCTTAATGGGATGCTGCGTTAGAAAAACCTACTCCTTCGTATGAGGCAATGACAACATCATTGTTAGTTTCTATACGAAGTTCACGTTTCCATTACTGGCAAAGATTAATGTTGAAAAATAATGCATGGATGTGTACAACAGGATTCCCTGAAGGAAATGGTTCTTATCGTGTTCGCAGTAACTCACAAAAGAAGTCAAAATCCCCGACAAAATGTCCATTATAGCTACAAGGTAAAGATAATAAATACAAGTAGCCTTAAAATATCCTCCATCTTGTCATGAAAACAGATAAAGATCTTAAAAGGAAGTTATTGACTAAAATTACACTCTTTAGTGTATCACGTTGCCACAGGTGGAGCTACTAGTCTCAATTGTAAAAATGAAACGGAACATTGACAGCTAGTCACGCAGTGCCGTTCAAGAGATTAGTCTGCCTTCCCCTATAGAAAAAAAACAAACAAACCCCAGGACTGAAGTTAGTCTAAATAAAATACATGAAAAATTAAAGAAACTAAAATTATAAAATTTAAATAAAAAGGTTTTTTAGGATTGAAAACAAGTAAATGCGCAACGATCCTTTTCAAAAACAAAAATATCATAACTAAACTATTAATTTTTATGATTTCTATAAAAATATTTGAAAAATGAAATTTTTTAATTAATTTATTTAAATTTACTTTAAATTTTTGAAGTCGATTTTATATTTAATTCAAATTTAGCAATACACATTTTTCAGTTTATTTTGCATTCTATTCAAGAAACATTTATTAGCAATGCCTAACTTTTAGTTTATTTTACATTCTATCCGTGAAATATTTAATTAAAAATATGTTGTTGGGGGATATTTTTCCTCCCGGAGTTTATGTTACGTATTGTGTAAAATATAATATTACAATAAAAAGGGAGTACAGAATAGAGCAGCCATTTCAGGTAATATTATTCTAAAAATATGGAGATGATACGGTCCAAAGGCAGTGGATTTAGACATCCCTGAGAATATTTTGGTGAAGGAGACCCTATTCAGGGAAATTAAATGCCATTATCACTCACATATTTCTCTCACAGTGACTGAATGAAAGGATTGTATCAAAAACTGTATCCATTAATACATTAAAATACTACATGAATACAATTTTCTAAATTATACATTTATCTATTTTATTAGGCACAATTATGTTACCGCATTACAAAGCGTAAATATGAAAATTTATTAAAACTGTGGAATCATTTGCTCACTATGACCAAATGTGATAAATGAGTTATTGAAGAAATATGACAAATTCCACATAAATTGCATTAGAATGGTGGATGTTTATGGGATTTATGTATGAAAGATATATTATTTACTTCCTTGTAATTAGTTATGAATAACGTATTCGTTAAACGTAATAATGTCTGTTTTCGGTGTTCTGAAGTACGAGTAGCTTGCGAATTGAATAAATTCGTAATTTTTGTGTACTAAATCTGACAAAAGAGATATTTGGACAGATTGAAGATAAAATAATAATAAAAATAAATAACTTATATCACCAACGAATGAAATATATTCAGACATTACGTGGTTTACATCTCACATTTAGCACAAATTAAAAATGGAAAGTATATATTAAAAATATAGAAGGGATTTTTTTTTATATAGAGAGAGAGAGATTAAAAAAATGTAATCAGGCACACTTTTTTTTTCTTCCAAAATGCGAATGCTGGAAAGGAAGTGTAAATGTTTAGCAATTAGAGTGGCTCTCCCTCCCCCTCGCCGCCCCTCTGATCATTTACGTCATGACAAACACTTCCTAAGTGGACAATAGAAACAAAAACAATCTGAAAGTTCTAGAGATATTTTATCCTCAGCTTATTTTCAGTAGTCACACCACTTTGTTCGTCCGTTCTTTCATATTAGCACCTCTTATCTTTCATCTTCTTTATCCCTCCCCTCATCATTTATAGAAATTTCTTTCTCCTGCCATTTATAGACTTAGAGCGAACTGCAGAAAGATCTCGCTAACTACCCAAATGTTCTCACTGTTGCCGACAATCCCATTCTCTACGAGGACAAACGAGGTTCTAATGCTTCTCTTGTGGAAAATAAAATAAAAAAATACAAAAATAGGCAACCATTTGATTGACCTTTAATTCTGCCGCTGCAGACCCGCGAGAAAATGTGTAATCTTAGTGATCGAATTACACTACTTCGACCACAAAAACCCGGGGCGAACGGTAGGTTTAGTATCGATTTTCGATTACAATGAGAGAAGGGGGAAAGAACGTTCAGACACACCAGGAAAGTTTCTAACCTGCGGAACTAATTCGACTCTATTTCTTTCTTTTTTTTTATACTTAGTCGCTTTGGCTTCCTACACCTGCACCCTATCGGCAAAAGCTTTCCATCTTGAACTCTCTTCCTTCCCACGTTGCTTGTGTTTGTTTTTATTTCTGGAATACTTGTAAACTTCCTTTGAAGAAAGCGAATTTTCCGAAGCTCTGCAAGAAATCAATGATTAGTGAACAATGTTCAGTGGAGAACCCTATTATTTTCTTTTTAAGAATGTATAATCAATGTTCCTTTGAGGAAGCGGAAATGACGTAGCTGTATTGTGATAATGTTCAATACATATGTTTCATAAAATGGTGTAATTAGAAGACTTTAAGGCATTTTGTATTTATTAAACTTTTATTAGTTGAAATAGGATATTTTTTAAATTTTATCTTTGTGCGTTTTATACTATAATTTAAGATTTAGATATTCGTAATTGAACTTTATTATTCACATGATTATTTCATAGTCGTGTTGAAATAAATAAAAAAAAAAAAAAGAAGAACATTTTCTAAATTTAATATATTTTGCACTGATAGAATTATTTGAATAATAAAATATGATGTTTGATTTTTTAATTGAAAAAATTCTTAATTTTTCACTTGTTTAATGGAAATTTATCGATATCTTTTATTGTTTTGTAAAGAAGTGCGAGCAGGTTATGAAACGTGCACGAAAAAAAGTTAGTGAGTGGGTTATAGTTAGTGGAGAACCCTATTATTTTCTTTTTAAGAATGTATAATCAATGTTTCTTTGAGGAAGCGGAAATGACGTAGCTGTAATGACGTGATAGTACGCCATAGCAAACATCTTGAAATGGTGGTTTCCGAAGAATATAATTCAGTTTTTTTTTTTTGCTTTCTTTCTCAATAAGAAAATATTAGTATGAATTTTTAATCATGTGATACAGTTCCAGTATATATTTTTTAAAATAGTATTTATTATTATAACTGCATTTATTATAGCCATGTAGCGCAAGAAGGTCAGTAATTTTGCCTAACTAGAGAAAAATTATTAAAAAAATAAAATAAAATGAAATAATAATAATAACCACCAACACGACCCGAAGTTAGCTGTGGCGAGACTGACAACAGCGCAGAAAGAAGTAGGAAGGGCCTGATAGACCTGACCGAGCAACAGAAGACAGCGATAGCTAACCTGAAGGGTTTCTTCCAGAAAAACACAGCAGCACTCTACCAGGCCATAAGGAAGCTGCATACCTCACTCAACCTAAGCGAGGAGTCCCCTCCCCGCCCAAATGGAACAAACAAAGCTAGAAAGATGGAAAAGAAGATACTCCATGGCAGACACTACGATGATCCCCATCATGATAGTATACAGTAGATAAAATGGACTCCAATGCATGGTTCACGAGCTGGATGCTCTTCTCCGAGACCGAAGGATTCATGCTTGCCATCCAAGACCAGGTAATCAACACCAGAAACTATATAAATACATCGCTAAGGAGTCCGGAGTGTGAAATGATAAATGTCGATAATGTCACCTGCGGAAACGATCCAACACATAACTGCGGGATGCAAGGTGATCACCCAGACGGAGTACACTCGTAGACACGACGAGGTAGCCATATATCAGAAGCTAGTGAGGAAATACCAGTTGATCAAAGAAAGTGCACCGTATTACAAGAACCCCAGGCAGTACTAGAAACCCCAACCCATAAGTTGTACTGGGACCGGGCCATAATAACAGACAAGACAATCTTGCACAACCGGACATAACCCTTGTGGACAAGAAGGAAAAGGCTACCTATCTGATTGACATAGCGCTACCCAACACTGGCAACCTGCAGAAAACCCATGGGGAAAAATCAGGAAGTACACGAACCTAGGACAGGAGATGTGACATATGCAACAAGTAACGATCATCGTGTCAACCACCGGTATGATGCCAAAGACCCAACTTAACAGCCTAACAGCAATAAGTCTCCCAGAGAACACCTACAAGGAACTCCAGAAATTTGCAATCCTGAAAACCTGTAGGATAGTCAGAGAGTTCCTTTACCAACAGTAACACCAGACATAACAACCACCCTATGCACTTGGAACTACTACCCGTCACGGAGTGCAAACCCCATCAAGGAGAAATAATATAACTACAGTAATAATAAACAAAATAAAAAAATTAAAACTTGATTTATTAGGATAAATGTATTACAAATACAGTTCGGATTATTTAAATAACTTTAGTTTCACTGAAGCAAATATATTTTCACTGTCTTACAAACTCTCTTATAACGTCTTTGGAAACTTGACAAGGCAGTTTAATGAATAATTACTGTTCTTAGAGAAAATAGTACAGTATTATTATTATTACTTAAAGTTAACAGATAAGATATCGCGTTCGAAATAGTCTATATATAACAGCAGTTGGTGTATACAGTATGGATTCTCTTCTTTTTTTTTGCACAGTCCATTCTAGTCACATAAGGAAGTTTGGAAGTTTCATCCATTAGGCTTTGTTCCAGAACTATTGACCGGGGTAGATCTGTGTTGTCTTAATTCACCACTAATTTGACGGTTGGCTTGTTTCCTGGCATCTCGAAGAAAGGCTGGGAGTTTGTTCATACGACTGATTCTTCTGTGCTGTACGGAATGACCAATGAAGGACTGAGAGGGATAGGTATGTGGATGTGTGTGTGTGAGAGAGATAGAAAGAGGTTGGTAATATTTTTTCAGCTTAACTAACTGTATATAGAGAGTTTATTGTTTATCTCACTAACAGATTTAACATTACTGTTGACGAACCCACATCCCAATATGAACAACTAGAAAATCCCCCAAACCAACCAACTAAAGATTTCACAAAATCACATTTTCTCTCTATCTGTCTTGCTATCTTTCATCTCTGTGTACTTGCTCACAGGATGTTAATGATTTCGCTGCAATTGCAAAGTTTAGAGAGATTACGTGCTGAGCTGATGCAGATAAGCGTGCAAGGGAGGAGGGACAGGAGGCGGAGGGAGATTGCGTCGATTAAAGAGTGCCCCCCTCGCTCTCTTTATTCCCGGTCTCCCCTTTCCTTTCCATCTGCTAATGAACCTACGACCTATCAGTGGTGACGGACAGTCGATACGGAGGTTGTGCGACACAAATGACCCTGCTTCCAAACCGCGATTCGATGAGGTAATTACTGGTCAGTATAATTAGCAGGCTGAGCGCGCAGGAAAAATAGCGAACTTTCGCGTGTGGATTCAGTTCCCCTCCCTTCCCTTCCCCCTCTCTCGCTCTCCTATTGTCACTCTTTCACTCCATTTGAAGCTGGAGCTTACGTGCGTGTTAAGGCGTTCATTTGGCGACGCTGATGTCGAACCGATGTTCAATGACCGCCATTACGTATAATGAAGCGAACTCAAAGAAAGAACGAGGGAAACTTACGAAAACTTCGGGTTTTAATTCCTCACAGCGCGAAATCTCCTTTTTATTCGAATTGTTACCTTCTCTATCTATTATCTGCTCGCTTCGCGATCAGTAGATGGAATTCGCCGTGTTTTAAATGCGAGCCGAATCTGACATCTTCCAAAAGAAACATCCGTCCTGGAGCTACAATCCAAAAAGAAATGCAAATTCAAGCCATAAGTTACCTTTATTTTTGTTTATTGTCCTAGTCTCCGGGCTAGTGGAAGCCAGATGAGTTGAAAGAAGTAATTTTAATTCGAGAGGAGATTATTCATAATCTTAATTAGAAATTCAAAATAGTTTCACGACGATGTAAGCATTTTAATAGCGACGCAAATTATTTCGCTAGAACAAGAGGCACGTAGCCTCCTTACCTTCAAAGCCTCTTCTACAGTATTTCAAATACAAATGATCACATGCATGTCTTCTGCTCTTTATTTCTGTCCCAGTAGAAAGAAGAGATAAATCTTTAACATGGTTGTGCGCTATTTTTGTCATTGTAGCGTAATAATTTAGGATAAATATTAAAGTGTTTTTGTTTTGTTTTTTTTGTGGGGAGACAGTCTTTTAAATTTTTAATTCCGGTTATGCGCGTAATCACAAAGGAACTCAAGCCAGCCTTTTAAATTTTTAATTCCGGTTATGCGCGTAATCACAAAGAAACCGAAGCCTGGAAGGAAAAGCTTATTCAACAACACGGTGCGTGTGTGTGAGAGAGATAGAAAGAAATGGAATGGAACACGATATAATCTATAAATGGAGAAACGCTTAAAAAAAAAGTGGAGATAAAATGAGAGAGAGAGAATGTGAGGGAAAAGAAGAAAAGAGAAGAAAGAGAACAAGGAGAAAAAGAAACAGAGAAGGAAAAGGACAGAAAAAAATATTTCTGCTTATACTCCGGGACGACCATACTTCCAGAGGAGTTCACAAGATAGAGCACCGTATTTAGCAGTCACTGTCTTAAACCTTGGTCACTCAAACCACGTGTACTTATGTACCCTCACGAAGAGAGAGAGGAAGATAGAGATTGCAGAAGAGAAAGAGAGAGAGAAGAGAAGAAGGAAACAGAGGAACAGAGGAAAAGGAAAGATTGAAAGAGGAGGAAGAGAAAGAGGGGAGAAAAGAAAGAGAAAGAGGGGAGAAAAGAGAGTAAGAGAAAGAAAGTGAGTATGAAAGAACGAGGAGAGAAAGAAAACAGAGAAACAGACAGGAAGAGAGGAAAAAAGAGAAAAAAGAGAACAGAGAGGAAGACAGAAAGACGACAGAAAGAGAAAAGGAAAGAATAAAGGGTGAGAAAGTATAGAAATAAACAGAGGGAAGACAGAAGTAGAACAGATGGAGAGAAAGAGGTAAAGATTGCTGTAGAGAAAGAGAGAAGAGAAGAAAAAGGAAACGGAGGAAAAGAGAAAGAGAGAGATGAAAACGAAAGATTGAAAGAGGAGGAAGCGAAAGAGAGTAAGAGAGAGAAAGTGAGTGTGAAAGAACGAGGAGAGAAAGAAAACAAGAGAAACAGACAGAGAGAGAGAGAAAGAGACAGAAGGAAAAGAAAGAGGAGAGAAAGACAAAAGGAAATAAGAAAGCAGAAAGGGTAAGAAAGTAGAGAAAGACAAAAGGAAATAAGAAAGCAGAAAGGGTAAGAAAGTAGAGAAAGAAACAGAGAAGAGAAATAGAACAGATGAAGAGAAAGAGAGAGCGAGCTGGAGATAGAAAGAGAAGGGATGGATAGATATAAAGTAGAAGACGTGAAAATGAACTGAGGAGCAGAAAGGAAGAGACAGAGAAATAGAATAGAAGAGATAGACAAAAATAGGAGGAAGAAAAGGAAACAGAGGAAAGAGAGAGAGAGAGAGAGAGAGAGAGAGAGAGAGAGAGAGAGAGAGAGAGAGAGATGAAAAGGAAAGATTGGAAGAGAATGACAGTAAGAGAGAGAAAGTGAGGGGGAAAAGAACGAAGAGATAAAGAAAACAGAGAAACAGATAGGGAGAGAGAAAGAGACAGAAGGAAAAGAAAGAGGAGAGGAAAAGGAAAGAATAAAGCAGAAAGGGTGAGAGAATAGAGAAAGAAACAGAGGGAAGAGGAATAGAGAGATGGAGATAGGAAGAGAAGAGGTGGATAGATATAAAGTTGAAGACATGGAAATGAACTGAGGAGCAGAGAGAGAGAGAGAGAAGAAAAGAGATAAACAAAAATAGAAGGAAGAGAGAGATAAAGAAAAGAGACGTCACTAGGAGGATATACAGGGAGGAGAAAAAATAAACTAGGAGAGAGCAGTGAAAGAATAAAGGAGAGAGGGATATATACACACACACAGAACCAATCCGGGAGGAGAGGGAATACAATGAAGAGAGCGGGGACAGAAGAAACGGGAAAAGAGAAAAGGAGAGCTGAAATGAGAGTGACAAACATAGAAAAGAAAGGTGTTTCTACCCTTCGAATATCAGTCGTTCTTTACTGGAGCCTCGTTAGAGAGGCAAACACGAGAGAAGTGAAGGTGGAAAGGGATCGCGAAGTCAGGAATGATGGACAGCTCATTACATGGCACATAGCGGGGAGGCAGCCCGGAGGTTGTGCCGAACATCGAGAAAAACGTGTGGCAGCGGAGTGTTTCCATAATCCGTTACGGAACTGCGAAGGTGTTGCCACTGGAAGCCATCATGTTTTATTCACACGTTCTTTAATCGAAGGAAGTGACGTCATACGCTAGGGTGAGTTAAAGTTTCGTGGCTAACAGTCCACTTCATCACAGTTCTCTTTGTATTCGGCATGGTGAGCGCCTTCGCTCCCACTCATCCCTTTTTCTTCTGCCTCCCAAGACTTTCAAACCACTGGACGGAAACGAAGCGGAACGGCGAAGGTGGTACGCTACTATTACTGATGTCGTGCTCGGCCTAGGCTGACAGGCGCAGCAGGAAAAACAATGGCGCTCGTGAATCAGAATGACACCGAGAAACCTCCAAGTTAGCCCGAGTTAGGCCACGCAGAAAATTTTCCAAGTCTGTTGAAGTGGCTTAGCGGACTCGGCTCCGATAAAAGGCCATCCGCCGCTTGACGGATAGTTTCGCAGTCTCATCACTGGCCTGATGAGAGAGCACGTAATGTCCCTCGTGCACGTTTGTGAAAAAGGGACATTTCTGACACTGTAACGGGGAGGGATGAGCGAATATGACAAATAGAGAACTACTGGAGCGTGACAGCTGAGAAACTTCCTTACTTCGGATCAAAGGTGACGTTTTCGCTTTTCTGCACTCGCTCCTCCGGAACAGAACAGTGTACCTCACTCATCGTAACCTCTGCTATACCCGATCCATCAATGCTGGTGTGCCGCAAGGTGGCGTTTTATCGGGGTTACTTTTTACCGCCCTCCTTATTCCGTTTGTATGTAACAGAGATGATGTCATTACCTACGCCGACGATATAAAGTTCCTAACGCAAATACCACCATCAGCTGACAGGGGAGTGATCACATCGGAAATCTGTAATAAAATCACAGCTTTCTCTAGCCATCTCAACCATTTCGGTCTCAAACTGAACCCCCAAAAATCCGTTATTATGGTTTTTTCTCTGAAGAAGTGCCCCACATCCATACAACCCTCACTGCAGGGCGCAGTTATTCCAAGTGTTACTAAACACAAAGATCTCGGTGTAACCTTCGACCCAAACCTTAGGTTCAACTGTCACATCGAATGTGTTCTACGCAAGATCAACCGAATGCGCTGGATTGCCCGTCAACATCTTCTTCATAACACAGACGCTAGAACCACAATCAGATATCTGGAAACCATTGTGTATCCTACCTTTCTGTATGCCTCTGAAATATGGGCATCTGCAGTACCTTCTCTCATGAAGCCCATCTTCGCCAGTGAATACTGGATATTGAAGTGGGCAACCCACAAGCATCGACTCCCCCCTCAGCAGAGGACCACCAGCATGGCCGACCAACTCCAAATCCCGCGGCTGCCTCAAATAATCAGCATGAGGAGAACTGCGACCACAGTCAAAATGCTGGTTGGAAAAATCAATTCCCCTGACTTCTGGGATATATGCCAGTGGCATGTTCCACTTCCGTCCTTACGAGCCACCCCTCTTCTTCAGCTACAACGGAACAGGCTGAAGATCAGTGACAGATTCCTACCTGGACAAGTACTTCCGATAGTACAAGCCCTGCTAATGATCGGAGTTGACCTGCAGAAATTCGCTTCCGATCGCAATTACAGGCGCTCGTTGGCCGAACTTGTTCCCCTTTTGTTTGGCCCCTGATGTCGACTCATACTGATATCTCCACCTGCTATCTCCTATGAGGCGCATAACGGCACGTCGCAGGCAAATCGACGAACTGTCTTCACAAGAAAATGCAATACCGAACAATAATTTGGCACTGTGAAATATTCTGACTTGTGTGAATATGCTTAAATATGTGCTTTGTACATATGAACGTGTACATACCTTGGTGTACTGTCTGCTTCACATCTATGTACATACTCATATCTATTGAATGGTTAATGCTACGTTTTTAATTGTTATGTAATCTTTTATACTGCACAAATTTTTATACTGTACATATTTTTATATTACCCTATATCATTGTCAAGCCCCTGGCCTCCTGGCTGTGGCGGGCACATTATTGTATCTTTACTGTACAATAAAGATTTTCTTCTTCTACATCCCCTCAACTGTGTTCCTCCCCTGTACAAAACACTTCTCCGCATTGCCCCACTCACGTTAATCACAATCCAGGGGCCGTGCAGAGAAGTGTCATTCGCAGGAGAAGTGTACATATTTATTTGTTACCGGCAGATGGTTCTCCACTGGTTGACAGTTGCACCAGCTGTTCGCACTTCCATTGCGGATCCGTGTATCTGTTTACCAGGGTTGATTACACTCGCAAAGACTGTCGGGAACATCCTAAAAAGAAACGCTAACGCAGCTTTAATGAGCACAAAACACAAGCAGCGCGTTATGATAACAGAATTAAGCGCCGGAGAGGACGAAGAGGGGAAAATGAGTTCAACCTAAGACTCGAGTAATTGAAAGCGAGCCAGAGCGAGACGGGGGTTCTCTTATTTACCAGTTAAATGTGACGTCGGTTGCCAGCTTTACCTTAATTGAAAATGATGCATACTCTTTGGCGGCACTTGATATGCACGCGTTGACCTGAGGTGTCACAAGTCTGCCGACACCGCTCACCGTTATGTGTACTCATTGACTGCCGCCTGATGCTCACTGACAGCGGAGACAATGCCCGTAACACCACACTGTCATCCGACACGGTGAACTCTGATCTCGGAAATGGCAAACCTCGCAGCAAAGAGGATGTAACAAAGGAAGGATTTATTGGCATCGCCGAAAAGGCGACGAATGAGTTGAAACCACGCCCCCCACTTTCTGTCAACTTTACGTTTGCGTAGCACCGAACAACCAAAGACGAAAGCCGACTCACGTTTCGTCGATGTGTGCCGTTTAGGACTGCAGCGGCACACTGGAAGTGTCATTCTCCTAATGAACTCGGGACTCTAAGTAGCTATTGCGGTGACCCGATCTGTTTGAGCGCGCCACTTCCGAAGGCTCCGTTGCGAGCGCGTGTGCACCGTTGTTAACCCTCTCGCCAGTCCTTAATGTGAGAAAGAAAATATCGCTTTAATTATTTTTCCATTAAAGTACTCGGCTTTGGGAGAGCTAATGCGTTTGGAAGATGTTAAATAGTGTATTAGAAAATCTAAGCAGTGGTTTTTTGTTAAAACGGTACTCTACAGCGAAAGTATAAACAAAAGTTTGATAAAAAAAAATAGTGGCATCACTAAAATAATAGTGCCAATGGATTAAAATGAAAAGGGATTAGTGTATATCCATTTTAAATACGAAATAAATTAATTAGCCTGAGCTAAGGTGTTTAAACCCCTCATATTCCTTAACTCGCTGTTTCAATTCTTCTCCACAAATTCCATAATCTAACTTCTTACCACAAACTGTATTAGCTGTGCCATCCCACATTTCCTAACAACCAGTAGAAGCTGGTTGCTAGGAAACGACGCATAGAAACATGAATAGAGAAGCCATAGCTTTTTAAGTATATGATGTGGACTGTTGAAGCAAATAATCTGCAGATCTATATGCTAACTTAGGTTTATCTTTTATGGGCACAGTAAGCCCTCTGAAAGTAGAACCATCGTGTAGGATGGTGCTACCTTTAGAGCTTCCACGTTCTCAGCTTTAATTCCATTGATGGAATCCGTGTTCGCAGATTCAGAAATTTTGAAGGGATTTGGGCGATCCAGATAATCAGCCTGACATCTCGATTTGGGAACATTTGAACGAAAAAGTTTACATAGCGAAGGTGGTGCAGTAGCACACGCGTTTGAGTTGATCGCAGTTCCAGCCCACGTGATCATTAATAAGTAGTACTTGTAGTATTTTTTTATCTTGTAGACTTCTCTGGCCTAACCGGCAGTCCTGGAGCATAAATAGAAAATTTATTTAATTTAAATGCGCATTCATTTTCGGTTCAAAGCAAAAATCCTGGGTGGAATAATTGAAGAATTAGCCTTTTACAAAGCTTTACCAAACTCATTGATTTGATATACGAGTAATTCATCCCAGAATATATGATACGTATCCAATTAAAAGCCAATAGATAAAACCAAGGATATAAAAGGGAAAAGTAGTTAAGGGGCATATCTTCTTTCATTATTTTTAATTCGTGTCAATCATTGCTCTTAATTAATGTCTGACATCATAATTAACGCTTTAGAATAGGTTAGACTTGCCAGTAATGGTTGTACACCCAGATGACTCTTCGAATTCATTATGCTTATTAATATTGCATTGCCTCATGGCTTTAGTTTCCTTTAAACAACCACATAACTGCTATTGATAATAAGAAACAAATAACAGGCCTAAATAGTGGAGAATTTTGCACACAACAGAATTCCCTTGATGGGTGGCATACTGGAAAAGGTTCAAATCCCGTCGATGACGTGAGGAATTTTTATGGGCCTTTTTCTGATTTTTTCTCCCGAAATAGACAGCCTGTAATCCAGCCTGGTAACTTAAAACGAAATCCATAATCTTCTGATGTTGAATCTATCCTATAGTAACTAATGGATCTAATATATGGTTAGGTGTCCTATGAAAAACAATCAAGAAATTCCTAGTCTTAAAATACTGGATCCTAAGATGGCTTAATTAAGTGTGTATTTCCATTCCACCCTCCAGAAATATTTTACTAAGAAACTTCGAGTTCATTAGAAAAATTTTAAACTATTACAACGTCCCACAATGTCCCATTTGATACATGAAATGTGTAGCCGATTGGCAACACAAACAAAACTGATCAGATTAAATTTCACTCACCTTGGTTTCATCAATATCTGTTCAAAAAGGTAATTCTAAAGCGAATATAAAATCTACATCTAAAATAGTCTTTAAAATAAATACTAATATTCAAACTCTGCAAATAATTCTAAAAGCTGCAATATCACTTTATTTTTCTTCACTTATGTTTGCATACCATTTAAGTAGCTAAAATCTTCTACTATTCATAAGATGTTTTGTAGTAGTCAATTTTCGTAAAAAATAGACACAAAACTTAAAATGAACGTGGACAAAAGTTAGGCAAGTTGTTAAAACGTTTGACTTTTAAATTTGCAACGCTAAAGGTCAAAGTTCGACGTAAGGTAATCCGATGTAATTAAGAAGTTTATCCACGAATAATGATAGAGCTTGCTAAGACGCTTACGCCATTGTTTGCTATGAAAGAGCGCTATGGAACAGCCAGAGACGATCCTTTCCCCTCTTCCCCCTTCTTAGAAGAGGGAACTCGAGAAATGACGGGGAGGAATGACGTAAAACGATCGAGGACAGGGTCACAGTGTCGGAGATGTCAGACGGGCGAAGAGGAGTGGCAGGAAATCCTTGGAGCGGTGGTTGTGAGAGACAGCGTTCCACGGATGACAACATTTGGTAGACAGCTGGCGCTTATCCCCCCTACCTCAACCCCCCAAACCTCCATATCTCTCTAGCTTGTATTTTTATTATTATTTTTTTTTTTTCCTGTGGCCCACTTGACGTCCGTTCGCGGACCTATCGGATTTCTGGTCCCACGGTAAACAGACGGGGTATGAGATTACACTTATCCCTCGTAAAACTGGGGTGGTGAAGGGCTTTTACACTACTAGAAATCGATATATATATTCGTTTTGTAGGTCTGAGGGAGAACTTTTAGTTATCGGTCCATAACTAATAATCTCCCTTTTTTACAAGTGCTGCCACCTAGCGTCGTATGTGAATTCCTAAGAGAGAAAAATCGACAAAGAAAAGACCTGGAGAGTTAGAAAAAAAAAAAAAAAATTCTACCAACTGGGGTTTGTTAAAAAGAATCGTCTTCGTGCCAACGACTCGATAACGAGCTTCAAAAGACAGAAATAAAATTTCGACTTCTCATTCATAAAGGTTTAAATAGCCACTTATTTTGAAAGCATTTGTAAAAGTACGCCTGCAGATAAACGCGATAAAATCATCCCCCCACCAAGTGGATAACCCATTCAAGTTACTGAGGACAACATCTGCTACCGCGACATATGAGTGGCGAGAGCAACGCGCACATGCAAACCTCTTGACGAGGAACAACTACTCACACATCGTGCGATGTCAGACACCGCATCGTACTAGGCCTTGTATTGTTATCAGTTCTCTGTGTCAGCTTCCACAGCGATCAATTTTCTCTGTGAATTAAGTGGGCTCTATGTGCGTAAAAAGTAACTCCTTTTTTGCGAAATAAGTACGGAAGCTCATTTGGGACATTTGTGTCGAGTAGCGCGCTTAACTTTTAGCCAGAAAGATTTTTTAAATATAAACTGGAGATAATTTATTACAATGTGTACTCGAGATAGAGTATGAAACTTTTTGCTGGCCTTGAATGTTTATTCCAACGGAGGTTTTAAAATATTTTGATTATTAACAGCTATTATTCAAACTGGGGTTTTGATTAGGTACTGATGGACAGGAGACAGAAGGTAGTTTTAAACGTATATTCTTCAGAGTGGTCCAGCGTCTCTTGTAGTGACCCTCAAGGATCGCTGTTAGGACCCCTCCCCCATCTTGTTTCTTTCTTAAACGGTATAAATGAATGCTAAATAAATATTATGAATGAATTAATATATAAATGAAAGACATCAAAATTTGTGGACGATTTGAAGATTGGGATGGTGGAGAATGATCACAGCCAGGTCATACTACTCTAAGGAGATCTGTATTGGCTAAAAAGGGGATTTAAAATTTGGAATTACGGATTAATTTCTGCTAAAGGCGATGGATGAAGGAGACTTGAGGATGTGGGAGAATTCTCCGTGCATTTCAAATAAGGACCAAGATGGCACACAGTATCTTTGCAATGATATATATGAAATCTTTGCACTTAAGTAGGAGATTATAGTTCCGTTATATTAATTAGTTGCGAGACCACACTTCTTGGATTACTATGTTCAGGTATGGAAGCTACATCTTAAAAGTAACAGGAACGAGAGAGAGAGAGAGAGACGACTAGACTGAAAAAGGAGTGTAAAAGGATGTTTCGGGGAAGGTTTGCAGAGATTATAAAGTAGACATCCGAGGTTCATTGAAGTGTATGAAGCCCCAAAGGAAGGAATCGAATGGAACTCGCTAGTAGGGAGACCAAAAGTAGGAGACAAAAACTAAGGGGATAAGAAATT
The DNA here is from genome assembly GCF_048544385.1 of Mastigoproctus giganteus. Taxonomy (NCBI): domain Eukaryota; kingdom Metazoa; phylum Arthropoda; class Arachnida; order Uropygi; family Thelyphonidae; genus Mastigoproctus; species Mastigoproctus giganteus. The sequence continues at coordinate 65,557,132 of NC_143587.1, forward strand.
GCGCACTTCAGGAATAAATTTATTATCTACGGTCGCTGAGAAAAGGTCAAAAGTTTTTTTTTTTTTTTTTTTCCAAATTCAGCAGAATCCCAGCTCCTTGCATAATTTTGCGATTTTAAATCCAGGCGAATTTAGAAAATTCTTCTCTGTTTGTGAGTAAATTATTTACGTTCTCTATCCACTCACATTTTTTTTCTATTACTCAATCACTCCACTCCATCCTCTCCCTTTTTTTCTTTCTGTCCCTTCCTTTTCCATTAAACTATTCATCCATCTATTTCTCTCTTTCTCTCCCCCATTCTCATGTATATGTACGTATATACCCAATTCTTTCTATCTGTCCCTTTCCACCTCTCCTTCCCTATGCCTCTTTTAAGATGTAATTTTAGCTCTCTCTCTCTCTCTCTCTCTCTCTGTCACTCAGCGACAACACAATGTCCATGTGGCAATTCAATCTATCGTAATGACTACTGCTTACTACTCACCCACTATCTGCAAGTGGAAGGCTCCCCCTCTCTCCCGGTTCTAATTTTAACATGGGCGGATGGTAGGTCTAGCGTTTGGGAACGATGAACAAACACTCCTCATTCTCCTTGTCAGCCTTAGCGTCTGACGTTAAGCCTTTGTCGGACAAAGAAGACACCGAAGGAGCGAGGCGAGTGAATGAAGAGGAGAAGGGGGGGGGATGCGGGAGAGAGAGAGAGAGAGAGAGAGAGAGAGACTGAGATTCTGACCACGTTTCCACAACAATCCCTCCCCACAGGATCACGTGACTGAAATCTCTTCATTAGAAGTAAAGCTGACAGTCTCCAACTAGCAGTGTTGAAGCGATCGATGGTTTGGCACAGTCGTCATCTTCGTGCCCAACACTCTCACAATCCGCAGCTGGTAGCCAATAAGATTCCGAAGGAAAAGCTCGTGCAGTCTGTCTCCTGGATACGGAGATGTAATCTGGATGCACACACACTACTCTACCCCTCTTCTGCTGTGCCTTCCCCAAGAAGAGTAGCAAATAAAGTAGCTGACTTGGCACACACAAATCGAGAAACATTTGGATTCAGAAGACAAAAGAATTATTAACTACGTACATTTATTAATTAGCGTGCCGAGCAGCAGCATCGTCCGCACGATGACCTTACACGGCAGTAACTGCAAGCGATCACAAATTGCGAGAACTGTCGTACTGAATCCGCGACTGTTTAACACTCTAAACATAATTGATTGTGATTAGTTAATGCATTGCCATAAACACACCATTAATGAACATACACTGAATGGCAACTTTATTAGGCGCTTTTTACCAAATCGAACATCACATATTGAACTGGAATTTGAATTAACTCATAATAAATAATGAACTTAACGAAGAGGTCACTACTGACACCACCTGATGTTATTATAAGGAAAAATTACGTACAATACAGAAATAGCAAAAATGCCTCGGTATTTATTTCTGTCAAGGGGGGAGAGAGAGAGAGAGAGGTCATGAATATCAGCAAGCTCCGTTATCTCGTGTTTCCTAAGCGATCGTTTCATCAGGCCTACCCGGAAGATCGAGAACATGACATATGTATTGATGGTTGGCTTCGGAAGACAGATTGTCCTTTGGCTTAGCTTTATACAGTTATCCGTAATCATTAATTCATTTGGATTTCTTCTTTGTAGTAGCCGGGGTTGTCTTCCAAGTGCTTCGATGCACGAAAAGAAAGAAAACCGTTCACGATCTAAGATATGCCCATCATATAC